>NW_008704501.1:2965445-3018229 GCF_000326865.2 Helobdella robusta
TTAAACTTTTATATTTCGTAACAGCTTGGTCAATTAAAAACCATGTTTTATTCTGTTCTGCATTACCACTTATTCGGAGGAAAACTGAAGGTATCAAACGACTCAAACCCATTATAGCTATTTGGATTGTTCCAAATTTTGATTTCATGTCTGTTATCATACTATCTAGCATGGGAATAAATATAGCAATCCTGAAATATTCTTCTAATGAGTTACTTTTAATATTTGCACGATTTGCTTGTCTTTCTATACATCTTGGCATTTTTAATTCAATATTCAGTTCCTCTGCAACTTTAGAAACTCTCGTAAAGATATCATGAAATATTTGCTCAACATTTTCTCTTCTAGATTGAAGATTATCTATGACTCTATTAGCATGTTGAGCTGCCTCGACCAAATCTAAATTTTCTGTTTGTAAAACTTTGCTTAGTGGCTTAGTTAGAATTAATGGATCGGCAATTGAGTACAAAGCTATTAAAAATTCAGAATCAGTTAAAGCCGATAACAACGTCTTTGCTTTGGATGATGTTTCTCTGTCATGCCAATTAGCAATATTTTCTAAAGAAGCTAGAATATATTGCAGGGACTGTCTAAAACTGATAATCGAATCATGGCGTTCAACCCAACGTGTCTCACATAAAAGCATGACATTTTGTCTCAAATTTTGACTTTCATTTTTAAACATTATTCTTTGCACTAATTTTCTTTTGGCCGATGCGCGAAAAAAGGAAGCCGTTTGCTTAATAGTGCCCATTGCATTTCTTATGGCTTGTACATCGGATGTTTTAGATAAACTCAAGTTCAGTCCATGGTTAGTACAAACACAATGAATACATGATGTAGCTTTTTTTGATATTTCTGCAGCTGCACCACATGACTGAGATGTCATGACAGAACATCCATCTGTTCCACAACCAACACAATGCTGTGGATCTAAAGTTAGCGCTTTTAGTAAACGTAACACTGAGCCGGCTAACATTTTTCCGGTTAATTTTGGTTCCGATTCTATATCTTTGTATGCATCCTCTAGAGAATCCACAAATGCAACAAAATCTTCTCTAACCTGGCCGTTGTAAACATATCGTAAGCTCAAAGACAATTGCTCAATACCATATATGTCAGTTGTTTCATCAAATAAAACTGAATAAAATTTGGCTGCTTTAACTCTCTGTACAATAGTATCTGTAATAATATCGCCAATTGTGGTTATGATTTCATTTTGAATCGTTTTGCTTATGTATGTCGCATTTGATTTAGATGATTTTAAATGTTCTTCAAGAACATGGTCTCCAGCATCGTCCCTAAACTGAAGTAGTTCTCTGAAATTACCCTCATTTCTAACTGGACCGGTACCATATACCCCTTCATTAAGCATGTCATTGTCCAAATTTTCATCATCTTCATCATCATCATTATCAGCATCGCCTGCATCATTAGTACTTATATTAAGTTTTCCGTCATCTCGATGTCCTCGTAGAGGAATATTTTGTTTTCCCAAAAAAATAATAGATTTAATTATGGGCTTCAATCTTTCTCTGTTTTCCTTTATTTGCTGATATCTTGCGGAATAGAGTTGATTAACAACTTCAAATGATGGATTTTGGTATGATTTGACAAAATCATTGCCCCTCTGAACTGACTCTTTGTGATACCTGTATTGTTCATGACAGCTGAGATCACCATCTTTGCCTAATAATTTTGCAAATGATGTAAGTGGTTTTTTTACTAATTTTTGCAATGGCGTTTGATGACTAATACCGCTGGTGTCAGCCATTAGAGCACAATACCTGCAAAATAAACCTTGTTGCACATGCGAGTATGTCAACCATGCATTAAATGTTTCCAAGTGACTTTTCAAAATGTACCGTTTTTCATTTTTACCATTTTTAATATGATTTGAATACGGAAATTTGTAGCCAAATTCTGGTTTCCATGGATTTTGTAGAAGTTCAAATTTTATATCATCATTAATTGTTTTATTACTGCTGCCCACATACAGTACAATATCATTATTATGTACAAAATCCATTTGTTGATAGACTTTTTCATTATTCTTTATCTTGTTATCTTCGTCATTATCGTGCAAAGCTACTTGCTCAAATGATTCATCATTTTTAACAATCACTTTTTCATTATGATTATCGGAACTATCGCCTTCATGTAGTTCTAAAAAAATAAACTAAATTTAACTTAACTCTGAACACTTATTTAACAATTTCTATGCTACTAGTGAACAAATTCATATCGTATGGTGATCTAACCTGGTGGATGTGCCCTTTTAGTTCGCTTCACAAAACGATCCATATATATTTAAATTAATCTTCTAAAAAAAACTGAAAATATGATTATGAATTATGATACTTATACAGTACTATTACTAGCGCAACTCAAATTTGAATTTTTAAAATGAAAATCAGACGGAAGAAGCATTCAAAAAATTTTCAAGTGTATTTTGCCACGTGGGTGCGTTCATAATTTTCCTTTGATCATTTGTAATAAAAATTATAAATAAATCAAAGTAAACATAAAACATTATATTATTCAATTAATTTACATTCTAAAATTTATAATCAAAAATGGATATATTCAACATTACAAAATATTTATTTAAAAATTTTCGCCCCCCCCCCCCTAGTCAAACTTCCTGGATCCGCCCTTGCAGTTCATGACAGCAGAAAATACGGCTGTAAAACATTTCTCAATGAGCCGACAAAATATTTAAAACCATCTTTATATTGGCCTTCCTGCAAATGCTAAAAAATGAACTTGATTCACCTGTCACCTTCACACATCATTCTCACCCATTTTCACTTATCACCCTCTCTCATTGTTTTTCATAGAAATAGAAAGAAATAGAAAGACATAGAAAGACATAAAAAGACATAAAAAATCCCATAGATTAATGATTCTTAACTTCAGAAATGAATGCTAGGATAGCAAAGAGCTTACTGTACTACAAAAGATTACCACTTAAAAAAGATTATCATGATTAAATAGAGCAAAAATCATCACTAACAAATAACTAATTTTAAAAAGTCTGCTTGGCTTGGTATATTGAAAAATTAAACCAGAAACTGATCAAAGCTGAAAATGCAGTGATATTTCTTAACAATGTGTGTATGTGCATTTGTAATATATTTTAATATCTTTTAAGAAAGTAGAGAAAAAAGTAAAAATGTTTGCAGATATGTATTGGCTAGGTGAGAGCTGAACTCAGAATAAACAAAAAATTAAAATAAACATTAAAAATTTACAATTTATTGTTTTATTCATATATAATACAAATTATATATGACATTTAAATTTTATTAAACAAAATGGATAATAAATGAATAATTGAAGATTAACTTACCTCGAGGGATTGCTTTTGTGGAGCTTGTAGGATAAGTGTAAATGGGTGGAGTGGTAGTTGTAGAACTGGAGTAGGTTGGTGGAATAGCAGTGGTAGAATGAGTAGGGGAGGTTAGTGAAGTGGTAGTTGTAGAACCGGAGTAGATCGGTGGAATAGCAGTGGTAGAATGAGCATTAATTAGCAGACCATTGTCATCAAATGAATTAGAGATTGGTGAAATACCACCATTAGCCGAATTAGAAATTTGTGGATTAGTAGTATCTTTAGTAGCAGTATTGGAGATTAGTGAACTACTAGTATGATTAGTTGAATTATTAGATATTGGTGGACTAGTATCATTATTAGTAGAATTTGAGTATATCAAAGGACTACCATCATTAGAAGTAGAATTAGAGAATAAAACACAAATATCATCTGTAGAATTGGGGGAGATCATTGGAGTACTGCCATTAGTGGTAGAATTAGATGAATAGAACGACGTGTGATTGTGATTACATGGCGACGATGATGAATCTCGTTGTTGAGACTGTTTCAAGATCAACAATGAATTCGAAGTTAAAAAAATCACCACTAGTATTAACATTAACTTTATTAAAATCCCCATATTGTTATATTTTATAAACTAACTAAGATGTACCGGTAACAAGAAAGATGAAACTTAGATGCGAGAAACGAGCCGTCGACTAACCAACCAGGAAGAAGCGGTATCAACCGCACGTGGCAGACGTCAACATCCCTTTTCAAATAAACTCACTACTTCCCGGACCGAAGTCTAAAAAAAAGATAAAAAAAAGTTCTATATAAATCCAGATTAGGTTTACTTTTAAATTTTACAGATGATGCATTAAATATTGAATACATATATGCATGTTTATTCTAGTTATATGTATATGGCATGATTAATGTAGAATAGAATATATAACATAAAAACATCTATGGAAGTATATATAATATTTGTTTTTGAGCCCTCTATTATACATAACTTTATTTATTTATTGATGTACTACATATAATACAATTAAAAGTTTTTAATAAAAAACATTCAAATATTTGCCTTCCCTAGTTGCTCGTTCAAAAAATAAGAAGGTCAAGTTTTTTGTGTCGGTTCGGTTTTGTCTCAGGCTTCACAAACGAATTTTTAGAAAAACATTTTTTCATCATATTCTCGTTATTCCCACAATGTTCAAATCTTTTAATTCTATTACAAATTTGTCTTGTGCAAAATGGGTTGGTTTGTTAGTCTATTAATTTAATTAATTGTATTTTAATGTATTATAAATTTTTTAAACTTTTAGAGATTAGAATAAAATAGACTACTATAATATAATATAATATTAATAATATATAATTATATAATATATATATATATATATAGCAGGTTGCATAACGTTAAATCTTAAATGTACTATACTAAACTAGTACTACTATATTAATATTATTATTTTATAATATAATAATATAATATAATTATAAGTACTATTAAATTAATAAGATAATAAACTATTATAATTATACTTCTTATCTTAGCTTAGGAGATTATAGTATTATGTTTATTTAAATTAAATTAAAATATATATTTATATTTGTCATGTTATAGTATAGTGCTAACATTTTTACAATTTACAATGATTTTTAAATTTTTGTTATACTATACTATATTATTATAATTAATAGGTGTTATTAAATTCACGAGTATGTTTTACAACAAGTGGTTTCAAAGGCTTTTCACAGAATAATTGGAAAGATAAAAAGGTTTTACTACATGTACCTAAATTATGTGAGACAGCTCAATCTACCAAATACAGCACTGTATCTGAAAAGGCATATCATCACTTTTTATTCCTATTATTCAATTTAAAATATAAAGAAACACTATTAAATAATTTTGTTTCATGATCTATTCTATCAATATTAACAATAGCTAGGAAATAATACAACATGATTTTTTAACTTGAAGTTGTCGGTTGCATCTGTTTTCTTACTTAAATTATAAATTGACTACTTTTATTTTGATGTTTTGACAAGTAATAATTAATTTAAATGTAGGTTTGCAATTCTACCAAATCAATTTAAATATGTTCATGCACATCATTAGTTGAATTTTATCTTTATTTTTATATAAATTTTTCTAATTAATTTCTTCAATTTCTGAATCCCAGTTGAATGAAAAGGTAATTGAAAACTTAGATCCTAATATAACCAGTCTTGGCTTAGGTGGGTGGAGTCCAAAAGGCTTAGTAGAAAATGGATTGGAGTTTTTGCATTGCACATTAGATATTCCTTGGTGGTCAGCCATTGTTATTGGTCAGTTCTCTAAAATTAATTCATTCCATAAAGCCCATTACATTCATTGTTGTATTATATTACAAAAGATAGTAAAAATAAACATGAATATTTTAAAATTACAATGCCTAATGAGCAAAAAATGAAATTTATCTTTAATAGTCAATAGTTGATGGTTGTAATCAAAATTCCAAGTAAAGTTCAAATGGTTTGATGGTTGTAATCAAAATTTCAAGTAAAGTTCAAATGCTTTGATTCAGCGAATTTTAAATGAAAATTTGCCTTTTTCTAGTTTTTAGAACTGCAACTTTCAGATTAGCATGGAATATTTTTAACTATTAAAACAAAATAAAAATAAATATGGAAAATAAAAAGTCATATTCAAAAAAGTCACGAAATTTAGTAGAGCATTGAGTAAAAAGATATATAAACAGTGACAAATGTTAAATTAATGAATGAATCCTGGTGATTTGTGGTTTGATTGTTACAATGTTACATACATGCTTCCAGCTGGTATTTCTTAATATGAAATATAGGACAATTATTTTTTATAGTTTTTTTTTCATGAACAAATTAATGTTTATAAAGTGGTTAGCAATTTTAAGAGGTTGATATGGCTGGGGTTTGCTGAAAGTCTCTCATTAATCAGAAATGTAATATTGTAAACTGAATGTTATGAGCGGTAATTTAAAATAAGTTGACAGAAGCAATTATAATAAAGGAAGCTAGGGAAGGAAGAAAACGTTTGGGCATAAAGTTGCAATGTTTTGATTGTAAAGCAATGTTTTTTTAGCCAGAAAGTTTGTTAAAAAAACTATGGCCAATGTAGTAATTTTGACCTAGCCTTTAGATTGTGTAGTGGAAGACAACAATGATGATAGCACTATGTTGTATACTTTTGTTCTAATTTTGAATATTTGAGAAACATTATAAAAATATGGTTGGTTAGAGGAGGCTTGAAATTTATGTTTAATATAGTATTTTTATCAGTCAAAGTGTTTATAAGAAGAGAAGTCAGTTTTACAATCAAAACATTTGACTGGTATAATTTCTATCATAAAACAAAAATTAAAACAAATATTGATTGCTTTTCTTATTTAAAATGTTTTATCATTTTATTTCAATTATTTCCAGGTACCGTATGTTTGAGGTTAGCAATTTTCCCTCTTGTTATTTTAGCCCAACGAAATGCTGCAAATTTGAACAACAATATGCCGACTGTGCAACGACTCCAGCAGAGAATGACCCAGGCAAGAATGTCTGGTAATGTTCAGCAAGGTGAAGGATCTGTTGCATGCCCCAACTTTTTTACTTCTTTTTTTTATGTTATTTTTGTTTATACCTTCTTCAAAAAACTTGTTTTGAGTTGGATTCTAAGGTTATCATGGTAAAAAAATATGAAATTTTCAACAATTTTTGAGAGTGAAATGTTTTGTTTTGTCTTATTTAATATTTAAAATAATATTTTTTTCGATTTCTAAATTACATAAAAATTGCAATGATTTCTCAAAGCCATGGAATCAAGTAAACAACTGATGGAGTTTATGAAAGTAAATAATGTAAACCCGTTGAAAAATCTATTGGTCCCATTAGCCCAAGTATTTAACAACTCGTTTAACATGTTACTTTACTGCAATTAAATGTTTTTATACTTCATGTCTTATTTTATATTTTATGTAACTGTTTAATTCTTTCTCTGTCAATACTTTTTATTTATTTTTTTAAATTTTGTCATTGCTTTGGATTTTTCCAACGATTTCTCTTCATAGGTGCATTTAACAAGTGCACAACTTCCAGATGGCACGCACGCTTGTATGTAGTTTGCACATTGAAAATTTCTTCTTTCGATAGTTTTCTAAATGCACCCTCTAAATCTTTTCCATTTTTTTCTGATCCAAAATGGTCTACCTTTTCCTAACCTTAAACATTTTTTAACGTCTTCTATTCTCAGTTTCCTAGCTAAATTTTAATTTCGTTTATCTGACATTGACTGTTGCAGACATTAAGCTGTTTTTTATTTCAATCGAAATTTTTTCCACTCCCATATCATTGTTAGGCATGCTTCCGGTTTGAATTTTTCTATGGAAAGTTCTCGTCACTGCAGAATACCTTAATTTTTTCGTTTTAATGGTTTTTTCTTTTTACTTCCCGCCCCAAAGATAATTTCCAAACATTAGCTTATACTGTCTTGCACATTTTTGTTGTGTGGCCTAAGATTTTTATCAAACTTGTAACTTCCTCTTTACAATAAGATATAATCACCTGCTTTTTAACTTTCCTGATTTATAAGTTTCTTGCTCTTTTTTTATTAAATCATGTGTTTTATATTCTCATGTTGCAAGCAATTCTAAAATTTATTTTTTTTACACATCCGTATTTTTTCCTCCCAACTTTTTCTTCTATGTACTTGCTCACACTCACCTCTTTTCCCCAACATGTCCACTTAGGTTTTTATTACAATCTCATTATATTCATTCAAAGATCTGTCCCTTCCATCCTTTCTCGTCCGCTCTTTAGCACGTATCCCGACATTACGTGTAACAGTTTCTTGACGTCCTTACTATGTCCTCTGAAATTTTAAATTAAAATTCTATGTACATCACAATGTTAAATTAAAATTATTTGAGTTTTTCTGATGCTGAGTTACAGTTATGTGAGTGTTTGAGTGCCATTCCATTGACATTGATAAGGAGATTGAGATTGCGGTGGTATGGACATGTGTTGAGAAGGGATGAAAGGGTCGGGATTAGGCGAGTGTTGGAGTTCGAGGTTGAAGGAGTGATAGGAAGAGGTCGTCCGCGACTGGGAAGGAGAGAGCAGGTGGAGAAGGACAAAGTGAAAGCGGGGTTGCGTGATACTGAGGCGAGTGACAGATGTGAATGGCGTCGAGGGGTATTTTGGTTTCATCATAGGTAGCCAAACGGCAACCCCCGATCTCGAGGAAAATGTCGTCTAAACGTGTGTTGTTTGTTGTATTGTTGAGTGCCATTCCTTTTTCTTTTTAGGGCTTTCATTTATTTTACGTTGATCCAGTTTAGTTGTTAAAATTTAAGAAAAATTAAAGAGGAATCAACCTCAGAAGATAAAAAAAAATCATAATTATAATACTTTAATTTCTTCATCAAATTAGATTTTTGATAAGTTGATGATGAATGTTTATAAAAAAGATTATTTTGAAAATATATACGAAATAACTTTTTTAAAAATGTTTTCTATAAATTTTGAATTGACAAATTTGTTCAGATTCCTATCTTTTTATCAGTCTTCACGGCAATAAGAGAGATGACAAACCTTCCAGTTGCTAGTTGGAAGTCAGGAGGAATACTTTGGTTTACTGATTTGACCGTCCCAGATCCTTTTTATATTTTGCCTGTTGTTACTGCTGCCACACTTTTTGCAACAATTGAGGTTAGCACTTGCCGGTTAATTATAATATAATTATTAGATTAAATATTAGTTAGATTTTCCAATTTTTGAATGATTTATTTCTAAATAATTTTTAAAATTGTTTTTGATATTTCATTTGTATTTTTAAAAAATGCACCATTATATATATGTTAAAAAAAATTTGTTTATTTGTTACATATTGTCCCGAAGTTGTTTTGTAGTATTTGTTTGAAAGAAATAACGTTTCATTCTTTATAATCCAGGCCGTTATTAAAAAATTATAGATTAGTTTTTAAAGTTGATTTTTTTGTGATGGTTTAAATATTTTTATATTTAAACTATTTTATTAAGATATTTTAAATAATTTATTAGCGATAATCTTCTTAAATTATTTTTAGAAATTAATTACTTTGCTTTCAGCTTGGAGTTGATGGGATTAAGGCTGACCAGGTTGGAAGTTCTACAATAAAATTTGTCCTCAGGTCTATGCCCTTTATCACGTTTCCAATCATGATTCAATTTCCTTCCGTTAGTTCATTTATTTTCTAGCATCATGATAACGTGATCCGTAATAAATAATTATAACGAACGTCGTTTTCAAGGCAATGTTGTGCTACTGGTTCACTTCAAACACATTCTCACTTCTACAAGTTTTAATACTGAAGATACCAAAAGTTAAATCGCTTTGTAAGATTCCTCCTCTTATTGATCACACTACAGCGTATCCACTGAAAGAAATAAATGTACCTAAACAAACGTTTGCAGAGGGATTTAAACAAAGTTAGTTGCTGTTTTTTTTGTTAGTAATAACGAGTTGTTCTTATGGTATTGAAAAAGAAAAATCTCTTTTTTTCATATATATATATAATTTTCTATTTAATTTTTTTAAAGTTTTGCTAGTTTTTTATTAACTGAAATTTTTTTTAATTTGACTTGTTTCGTTCTGTTGAACTTGAACTGTTTTTCCTCCAACAAATTCCAACTTTTTTTATATCTCCCACCTGATGTTTCAGACGGTATTAAATTTTTCCACTCAGGTTTCTTTAAAGAACACTTTCAAAAAATTAGCAGCTTTATGAGATTATAAAACATTTTTCCGCCAATTAAGCTGTAAATTCAACATAGGGAGAAAGTGAAGGAGCTAATAATATTTAATTACACATTTTATTGAAAGACAATAATGTTCTGAATAATTTGTTATTAAGTTTAATTTTTTAATTATTTCAGGTATGAAAAATATGGAGATCACATATAAATTAGCTGAACAGCAAAAGTTGAATGAAATTAAAATGAATAGGATTAAAACAAAGTCTGTTGAAAAACACAGATAACAAAATCCTACACGAATGTATTTCAAAGTTTCTAATTAAATTTATTTCTATAAATCCTTGTTTTTTCATGAATTTTAAGTTTTTGAAAGAAAATTATTTTTTTCATATATTTAAAACAACAACATAACACACGTTTAGACGACATTTTCCCCGAGATCGTGGGTTGCCGTTTGGCTACCTATGATGAAACCGAAATACCCCTTGAATCCATTCGCATCTGTCATGCGCCTCAGTATCAGTATATTTATTAGTATCAGTATCAGTAATTTTACATATATTTAAAAATGAACTGCAATTATTGATATATGATCAGGGAAACGTCGTCATCATAATACATAAAGAGATTATATCATACAAACTACGGCCCGCAAAGCCATTTTATGCGGCCCGCTGGGCCTTGTTCGACCAAAAAAGAAAAAAGATCACATTACAACCATGCAAAAAGGTCGTCAGCCACATATTACGAGACAAAAAAAGGTCTAAATAATTTGCTTTTCGAATACATATGTGGCCCTTCAATGGTCAAATAGTTCACAATGCGACCCTCACAGCGAAAAGTTTGCCCACCCATGTTTCAAATAGTTATTCATTATAATAGCACTGATGCCTTATAAAACTATTACCAATTAAAATAAATATTATTTCAAATAAATCAACACATGAAAGGAATGAAATTCACAATAATGTGGTTTAGAATTTATTTCAAAATTTTCCTTCAACTACTTAAAAAAAACATTTGAAAGGATTTTAAAAAAAGACAAAGAAACAAAAAAGAAAACACAATTTCTAACAATTTGTTCGCATTATCAGTAATATTTTAAACAGTATATTATCATTATTATTGAAAATATTTAATTAATGATAAAAAAAACTTTATCATTTTGTCATATAAAAATTTTGAACTTATTTCGGTTTTATTTTGCGCGTTTTTTGTTGTCATGTATTTTATTTCGGTTATGTTTGTTTGGCGCCTTTTAGTTTCGTTTACTTTACCTTGTTCTTTTTCGTGTTTTAAATCTTCTTCATTTTACATTGGTCATGTTTATATACAAACGTAAAAACAAACATACACAAGCGAACACAAACGTACAAGCAAACATACACAAACTAACACTAACAAACGCGCAAACACGCATTCGATGTTACTACGATATTTGTTCTCATCTTTTCTTATTTTTATTAATATAGACCTATAGGTAGGTGTAAAATGAGTTGAGTTAATAAGTTCGAGTTTGTATGTACGCATGCATATACGTATGTATGTATGGATTTATGTATGTATTTGTATGTTTGTGTGTGTTGTGTTGTACCGTTGTTTATGCGTTTGTATATGTTATACATACGATGCGTATGAACAGATTCCAATGTAACTTATGTTTGAGAGTATTTGCGCTAGAAGAATTGCATTTTTATCAAAACTAACAAGAAAAGAAGAGGCATTTATTTGAACGCCATTTAGTGAGAAGCCCCCTCGGCGCGTCAAGGCAGCCGTTCACGAGGGGGTTAATAATAAAACGATAGTCTAGAAATAATAAGTAACGAATTCGTCTAGAAATAATAAATAACTTACCTAAAATTAAACAAAAATAATATTGTGTTGATTGTCGTGTTTGATTGTTGTTGTTGTGTTGAACAAAACAATACAACACAACACAAATAAACTAGAATGTAAGAAAGAAAGAATAGAGTTCCTAACTTATCTATGTTCACTAATTTAACTCACCTACCTTTGTTCACTTAGCTCAACTTACGAATTAATTCTACCTATTTGTACAATTACGAAGAGAATGTAGAATAAGAAGAAACGTCTAACAAACAAAACAACGAATGTATGCATGTATGTGTGTGTTTGTGTGTGTGCAAACTAATATTATCAGTAAAATAAACGAATATAGAAATAATGTTACAATTTAAATAACGAATACGTCTAGAAATAATAAATAACTTAACCAAAATATAACGAAAATAATATTGTGTTGATTGTCGTGTTTGATCGTTGTTGTGTTGAAAAAAAAAACAAAAAAAATACAACACAAATAAACTAGAATGTAAAAAAGAAAGAATAGAGTTCCTAACTTACCTATGTTCACTAAATTAACTCACCTACCTATGTTCAATTAGCTCAACTTACGGATTAATCCCACCTATTTGTACGATTACGAAGAAAAAAGTAGAAAAAGAGGAAACGTCGAACAAATAAAACAACGAATGTGTGCAGGTATGTGTGTGTGTTTGTTGCAAACTAATAATATCAGTAAAATAAACGAATAAATCTAGAAATAATATGTAACAAATACGTCTAGAAATAATAAAATAAAAAATTAAGAAATAAAAAAGTGAGACCAGGCGCTAAGGAAATGCCACAAAGCGCCTGGTCTGATTTCAACGTGTTTTCGGCTCCTATTTATACCAGTTCCATTCATATATTCATATCATTTCAATCATTGACATCATAAAAAAAAGTTATTTAATGTATATGAATCATTATTATAGGTGCTTAACAACAATATATTGACTATACTAAAATGAATTTACGGACTTCCTGAAGGGATAGTTCGAGTATGTGTACACGTTTATCTAGTTGAATTCAAATGTATTTTTTTATTTAATTTCTTTTATATATTATACTTACAATCAATTCAATCACTTACATCCGTAAAAAGTTTATTGGTTTAATGTTATTGATTTTTCATATTGATCTTCACAACAGAGCTACTCAAACTTCGAAACATTCTGATTGACCGGTTAGAACTGCTGTAATTCTTTTTATCTTAACATAATTTTCTGTATACATGGATTCTAAATGATTTATACATTTTTATTATATAACTTCCTTATGTATGTATGTGCGCGCGCAGTTCAAATTATTCCGAGAGAATTCAAAATAATTTGACACCACACACCTTACTTCACTTTAATTGTGTAATTTAAATGTATAAATATAAAAATTTATTTGGTAAAAAATATATAAAAATATTTGGTAAAATGTATTTTATGAGAATTGAATGTAATGTTTATACTGGCTAGTTTACCATCGTACATTTCAATATTTTTTACTATTAAAATGACCTCATTTCCGCCAACAATTTTGCAACAAAGTGTCAATCCTATTTTAATAATGCTATTGTTTAGAAATTGTTTTAATTTTGCTATTGTTTAGAAAAATTATTATTTTAATATATATTTATATTAAATATTAAAACATTTTAATATATCCGTGCAGTCAAACCGTGTCTCCGCTAGGCTGAACCAGGCGTCTTTAACCAATAGGCTATTACTAACCCGAGTGTATAAATATAAAAATATAGTTAATAACTACACATATCTATTTATTTATAAATTTAGTTCTTTGTGTATATAATATTACGTAAAATACAACGTTTATTCCGGCTGATTCACTAACGTACATATCCTCCAACGATTTCGTAACAAATTGCCCATCCTGTTTCAATAATTCTTATGCCGTTGTTTAGGAAAACAGAGTGATTGAATAAAATTTAAGAAAA
The DNA here is from genome assembly GCF_000326865.2 of Helobdella robusta. NCBI lineage: Eukaryota > Metazoa > Annelida > Clitellata > Rhynchobdellida > Glossiphoniidae > Helobdella > Helobdella robusta. The sequence continues at coordinate 2,979,305 of NW_008704501.1, forward strand.
TTTTTGTTTTTTGATTGGTTAGGTGGCAATCAATATCGATATCGCGATTAAATTAAATTAAATTAAATTAAGATGTTTTTAAATATCAAGGTTGTTCCTTCCTTCGATATGTTGGTTGATGCACTTGCACACGCACGCACACATACACACACACACATACAACATACAACATACCAACCAAACAGTAAACCAAACTACCAACGAAACAACCAACGAAACAAACGATCCACTTACCAAACAGCCAAAGTATCAACCTTTCAACCATCCAAACAATTAACAAACCAACCAATCAAACAAACATACAAATAAATAAATAAATACGCGTATGCATGTGTTTTTGAGTGCGTAAGTGTATAGCGTGCCTTTTATACATATGAAAATATGAAACGAAACAAATGAATCATGTTTTGTTTAAATTAAACCGGATAAAAATGTAATTAAATAATAAACAAACAGACAGACAAACAATCAAACAAACAAACTAACAAATCGGCAAACAATAAAGACAAAAAAAGACTAACAAGAAAATAAATATGTATTTGTGTTTGTGTGTGTGTGTTGTGTGTGTTGTGTGTGTCTGTGTCATATACACACATGGAATGAAAAAATTAAAAAAAATTAAAAAAACAAAGTTTTATAAAAAAAACATCCGGTAAAAAATATTTTTAAATAATTGATTAAAATAAAAAGCTTATTTATGGAAACCGTGTGAATGACTGAATGGATGAACGAACGAACGTATGAATGAATGAATGAATGAACGAACGAATGAATGAACGAACGAACGAATGAATGAATATGGATATATGGATATATATAAACATATTCACAAACATTTTTATGTACATATATAAATTTCACAATTGTTTATGTGTTTAAGGAGCGTTGGCAAGAAAATTTGGAATTCATAACGACAAACACCTACACATGCATACAAGTATCTAAAATAATTCAAAACGACAAACATGTACACATGCATACAAGTATGTAAAATAATTTTTTAAATAATAAATTTATTTAATAATTAAATAAAAATATTATTAATTGCGTGTGTGTACGTGTACGTTATCCGGTGTTCAAACCAAACGAGCCAATCAGGAAGTCAGGCTAACGTTCCTTAATTTCCTTCTAGTATAGATACTATGTATATTGTCGTTAAGCATGTATGACAGTGTTTTGTATACATCAAACAAGCTTATCATTGATACTAATGATTGAAATGTTGAGAATGTATGAATGAAAGTAGTATAAATAGGAGTCGAAAAAACGTTGAATTCAGATCAGGTGTCCCTCGGCACATGGTCGGGGGCGTCTGATCTCATTTTTTTACGTTCATTATTTTTCCGTGGTTTTATAGAGTTTTATTTATTGCGCGGTCATATAGAGTTTTATTTATTGCGCGGTTATATAGAGTTTTATTTATTGCGCGGTTATGCACACACACATACATACATACATACATACATACGTACATACATACATACGTACATACATACATTCGTTGTTTTGTTTGCTTAGTGTTTTCTCCTCGTTTTCTTACTTTTTTGTAATCGTACAAATAGGTAGGATAAATTCGTAAGTTGAGCTAATTGAACATAGGTAGGTGAGTTAATTTAATGAACATAGGTAAGTTAAGAACTCTATTCTTTCTTTCTTACGTTCTAGTTTGTTTTGTATTTTGTTTCTGTTCAAAACAACACAAACAACAATAATCAGACATGACAACACATATTTTTGTTATTTTTTAGTTAAATTTCTTTAAATATTATTTCTAGACGTATTTGTTACTTGTATTGTTACTTATTATTTCTAGACTTGTTCATTTATTTTACCGATATTTTTATTACGCGGTTATATAGTTAAATAGTTTTACTGCGCGGTTATATAAAGTTCGCGCGCACACACACATACATGCATACATACAATACATTCGTTGTTTTGTTTGCTTGATGTTTTATCTTCTTATTCTTTTATCTTCGTAATCGTACAAATAGGTAGGATTAATTCGTAAGTTGAGCTAATTGAACATAAGTAGGTGAGTTAATTTAGTGAACATAGGTGAGTTAGGAACTCCTTTCTTTCTTGCGTTTTAGTTTTTTTGTATTTTGTTTGTTTTTTGTTCAACACATCAACATCAATAAAACACGACAATTAACACAATATTATTTTCGTTATATTTTAGTTAAATTTTGTTATATTTTATTTTGGTAAATTTATTTATTATTTCTAGACGTATTCGTTATTTATATAGTTTTTATTTCTAGACTTGTTCGTTTATTTTACCAATATTAATAATTTATTTTTGAGATGCGTTACTCAACACAAATACTCACACACGCCTTACATTAAAATTTGTTAGGTAAGTTAGATAGGGATAATTTTAATTGTTAATGTAGTTAAATAGGTAGGTAGCATTAGTTTTTATCTCTTTCTTTACTTTCTTTCACTTGCAACAAACACGTGCGTTTTACACACGTGCATATGTTAATACATACATTCATTACATTAGTTGAGCGTAATTTTCTTTTCATAACACATTATTTTTAATTTATTATTTATTAAGGCTGAAAGAATTTAATACAAGTGATAGTTAAGTGTAATAATGTAATGATAGGAACAATGTAAATAAATAAATTAATTAATTTGGAGCCCTAGGCAATGCAAAAATTATTTAAATTTATATTTAATAAAAAATTATTTAATTTACATTTATTTACTCGAACTATGAATTTATGGATAACATTTTTGAATGTTGGGAATTCCGCTTAGTTAAGATTTAAAGGAATAATGCTAGTTATTTCACTAATTTTTGAGTTGGCGCTGTCTTCGTTTGTCACCAATTTACTAATTTGTTCAATAGGCCTCCTTGGCAGATAATCGTTTTGACATAACCGCAACGTAATATATGATATTTAGAAAAATCAAGGTAAAAAATTGATTAAACAAGTTACAATTCACTTTCAAAAAATTTTTCACGTCTTTTTTATAGCCAGTTGTGTTTCGAAATAAGTTGACATAAGTTTTATGGGCCTGTCCAGCTAAACGCATGAAATGAAATTTTTGCATTTTATAAGCGGTGACGCTACGGGTCACTGTCGACCCATGTTATGTAATAGTGTCAGTCAAATATGTTATGCATTTAAGCGTTAAAATCGCATGAAAAGGAGAGCGTCGGTGAAACGTAAAGCCATCAACTTTTTCAGTCACCTAATTTTTGAAATTAGATATTTTATTTACTGGTAGCTGCTTTCAATTTTTGTTCGTCCAGCAAAAAATTTGTTTTGTTTTGGTTTGCGACACACATCCAAATGAGTTACGATGGGGTATCCGGCATGCATGTACCCGTTTGTTGTTCGTCAAGAATGAATAAACGAACGAACGAAAAAATAAATGAATGAACTAGCGTATAAACAAATATCGAAAAACTAACGTACGACAAAAAAAAAGGGTCGTCAGCCATAAAAAAAATGTTAAAAAATTCTCCCTCCCATCAACGGTTCGAAAAAATTTGCTATTTAAACATATATGCGGCCCTTCAAAGGTCAAATAGTTTTTAATGCGGCCCTTCAAAAGTCAAATAGTTCTCAATGTTGCCCTTCATAAGTCAAGTAGTTCTCAATGCGGCCCCCACAGCAAAAAGTTTGCCCACCCCTGTCCTAATAGATTAGAAGTCATTTGTGCTGCTATTTGTCAATTTGTTTCCTAATGAAAGAAATCTCTTATACTCTCCCTTTATAATTGCACGATCTTTGAGCAAAATTATTTGTTATAATTTAACATTGTCTTGAACTGTTGATAACGGGGAGGGAAGCCATTCAATATATTAACTTACACAAAAAATAAAAATTCAAACAATAAATGGAAAAAATAAAATTGAGTATTGCAGCGTAAAGTCACATCCACTCTACAATCAATAATTTTTCAATCATTAATTAGATCATAAATTTAACATTCATTGGAAATATAACTAATTCAATTTTTAACGCATTCAAATCAACCAGCGCTCTCCTAAAATGTAACACTTATAAAACAAAATTTAATTTTTTTTTATTAAAAGTTATGATCGGTTTTTTAACCAATTAGTCAAACGCGACCACCTAAACCTGGATATGAAGTGGAAACTGGGAAGTTCAACAGTTTAATTGAACATCAGTGTCCTCTCCAGGTACACACACAATGAGTCCTTCTAGTCCTTGCACCAAGCGATCCAAAAATCTTGGAAATGGCTGAGTATGAAATATCTGAATATATATTTGTCGTTAGGAGAGCCAAAATGATATTTTTTAATAGTAAATCTTACGAGACATTGGATACCAGTGTTTCTCTGCAAAGGTTGTGGAAAAATTTCCACTTTCAACTCACATTGATCTTTATATTTATACCTATGGTTTTTTAGTACAAAAATGATTATAATATAATGTTAATAGTAGGGCCATATTTTAGCTGAACTTTTATGTTATATATGAAACTACTCGGAAAAAATTAATATGATCGAAAATTTTTTAATGTTTAATTGCTAATTAATACTTCAGGTGATTTGTGAAAATATAACAGAAACTCATTGTTTCCACACGTGAGGTGTACGATTTAATACAACTTGAACGTTTCTGCGTTTTGTGGAATGGTTTCTATCATACTTTCAACTCCCATCGAGTTTTATGAATTGCATACACAAAATGTATAATGTTTGTGCGTGGGTGCTATGAAAATTGAGCTGGATCTGTTAATTGATTAAATAGTTGAATGGTAAACTGATTCGTTGATTCATTCACTCATTAATTGATCGATTATTTATCGAACACAAAAGAAAGAGATAGAAAAAAATGTAGATTAAGGCAATCCTTTTGCGAGAGTATGAGAAAAAAATTTAGGCTGTGAATTAAGGCGTAACGGTAAAGTGCCTGGTACTGATATTGCATCGACGGGATTCGATTGCAAAGAAAACCCCGCCTGTTTATGCAATGTGTACAATGCGTTGTTTCACTTGAATTTACATACACTGCATGTTTGTTGTTGATGTCTCTGAAAGTTATTGGATAGTGAATTGCAATAAATAATAAAATATAATAACTCCAATAGATAATAAATAAAGATTTACAAAGGATTTTATGATTTAATAATAATATTTGATACATTTTTGAAGACAATTGTAGCTTAGTATCGATTACAATTACATCATATTCGTTAGTTAAATTTTTTTATTCTGTAAATCAAACTCTGCCAGGCGCAGAGAAAGTAACAACATGCAAGGTATGAAACGATGAAATTAAAATTATGAATATAGAACATATTAGATGCATTTAGCGGGAATAAAATAAAATGATATGAAGATTGAAGACATGTGAAGACATGTAGAAAAAATGAAACTGTAAAATAAGTAAAAATGGTAATACAATGGTAACCGTAAATGAAAGAGTAAAATAATTATATAAGGTAAAGAAAACAGAAATAATAATTATAAACAATAAGATAGATAAAAAATTTAGGTATATAATAAAATCGATATATCAGTTACGCTTTTTTGTTACAATGCTCATATTTTTGACTACTTCGAAGGTAAGTAGATAACGATGCATAAATGAGTTCTGTCATTGCTTCAAAACAAATCTACGCCTACTATATTTTACATAGATATGCAACACCGTGCAAATGAATGCTATAATATGTATAACATTGCAAACAGACGCAGTGCATGCTTTTTCTGTGGAAAAATGTTATGAACCTCTCTTGCACAACAAATACATCCTTTAACTCGTACACATGTTGTTTTTTTAGATTTGTATTGGCTTACTTGTAAAGTTATAACTTCAATGCTGATTTTGTACATTGTAATTGGTTACGTAAAAATCACAATTAAGATATAGTTAAAAGGTGTTTTAGTTAATTTGACGTGTTGTCAATTTAATTGAATCGATATATTTCGAAGAACAGTTGAACCACAGTTATTATCTGTCTATCGTTATTATGAGCTCATTAATATATTCCCGTTTTATGAAAGCTTGCAAGGATAATCGATACGATGACGTCAAATCCTTTCTGGATAATGCGAACAGCTATAAAAGTGCTGTCGGGGTTCCACATTTTTTTAAAAATATTAAAAGAAAAGAATTCGATTTCCAATCATTTGATATAAACAAACGAGATAACGAGGATAAAACGGCTTTGTTTCATGCAATTAGCTCAGGATCGTTGAAAATGGTTGAATTACTGATAAGAAATGGGAGTGACGTTAACAAGTCAAGTCTTTCGCGACAAAGAAGAGATGTGGTTAACGAGTACATAAATTTCGATGAGCCGCCAATAGTAACCGCGTCTCGACTGGGACTGACGTATATTACAAAACATCTTATATTGTTCGGATGTAACGTAAATGAACGAAGTTTTGTTTTGGATGACGATCAGTTAGTTATGGACAGAAACGGTAGAGTTATTTCAAGAGGAAGATTGATAAATAATTTTGAAGAATCGATATCAAGCATTTACCACTTTGCAGCGGCTTCTACTACGTGTCTTTACTACGCTGTGAAAAATGGTAACGTAGATTTAGTCGAGCTCTTATTGAAAAATGGTGCAAAAGTTGATTCAATAGATTTTGAAGGTTGTTCGCTTCTGCACTTAGCTGTTGCGTGCCAAAAACGAGAGTTTTGTAAAAATTTTGCACGAATTTTACAGATGCTGTTAGAAAAAGGGGCAAAAAGCACCACTAACGATCGAAAATCGCTAACGCCACTTTGCAAGGCAGTTGTTTATGGGTGTTTGCCATCGGTTGTGAACATTCTTGAATATGCTTCCGCAAACGATAAAATATTTCACCAAGATAACTGCACGTCACTAAATTTAGCAACATTCCAAAACAGGAGCGACATAGTTTTGGCATTAATAGAAAATGATTTCAAATTAGACAATTTAAATGCGAAGTTACAAACTCCCCTACAAACAAATCTCGTTCGTTATGCAAGTAGTCCAATAGCGCCAATACTCATATATTTCGGGTGCGATGTCAACTGTTACCAACGATCAATCGACAGTATGATGTATTTTATAATAAATAATCCAAGATTGGATTGTGAAAATCTGTCCATGCTCATGTTAAAAGCTGGCTACAACCTGAACCAAGATGTTTGGCTTATTGATTTCAGAACGTTTTCTACTCCAGTAAATAACGTACATTTATACAGCAATTCAGAATTTAACGACAGTTTCAAAAACAGTATTCATAATAATAATAATTATTTTAAAGATGTCAAAAGATGCGATTATTTTACCAAAGAAACTTTAACACGGTTTAAACCAATAAATGAGCCGAAAGTTTTGGAAGGAAGATTGAATAATTTAACTTTTTCACTTCAGTGTCATTTACGAAATCCAAGACTCTTAACGGACATATCAAGAATTCGTATAAGATTGCAAATATATCAATGCAACTGTGGCAAAAACATTATAAAGGCTATAAACATGTTAAAGTTGCCTCTGCCACTACTTAATTTTTTAAAACTTTGTGACGTGGGATATTTTAATGGGCAACATTTCACATTTAATCATAATTTCAATGTAAATGATACAATTTAAAGTTTTTAAAGTTCGTTTTGCACCTCTTACCAATTCTACTGACCGACAGGATATTTTTTTGAAAATTTGTCAATGTTTGTTAAGCTGGAAAATTCTGTAAATATGGTGATTACTGATTACTTAATACACACACACACACACACACACACACACACACACACACACACACACACACACACACACACACACATATATATATATATATATATATATATATATATATATATATATATAAAGTTTCCACAACAGACGGGCCTTCACGAAAAAGAAATTCAAACGGATCAGCAATTTTTACTTTTTAATCTGATGTATTTTTGCATTTCTAACATGGATATATTATAAGTTAGTTTTTGTAAAAAAAAACAACATAAAAGTATTGTTAATTTTAGAAATAATCAACACTTTCAAGATAATTATTGAAGTTTTCTGTAGGAATTGAGCTATATTACGCAAACCACATTTGCAAAACTAACTTTCTTGACGTAACGTGAAACAATAAAAATATATATTATCCGTTTTAACTTTTAAGTACGGAAAAAATTGAAAAGTTTCTCAAGCTTGAACTTTTACGATTCATTTTCAACAAATATATTAAATGTACGTATGTACTAAAATTAAGAATAGTAATTAAATCCTTCTATGAAAATTAGGTTTGTAAATTTCAATCTCAATTTTTTCGGTGAGTTAGTTACTTTTATAATTTAAATAACAATAGTATTTAAATTCGTCATCTTGCTAAAAAATGTATGTATAGTCAACAAATGTGTTTATCTCTTTCAAAATATGATGTGATGTTGTTGGTTTTCTTTGGGATTTAAAGTTTAGATTAAAATATAATTTTTATTTATATAATTAAATTATAATATATAATTGGTAAACAATTTAGCTAGGGTTTCTTGTACCTGTACAGTACATGTACCTATGACTTGTTGAGTATTGTAATTTATAATATGATTACAATACTATAGTATATAAATAAGTAGACTATAGTATAATATAATACAATACATACATCATTTTTTTAAGTTAAGCCCATTGGTTATTTATAATTAAATAATTGGACTAAAATGGTGTATTTTATTGTAATTTGGAATACAGTGCGGCTCAAAATGATAGGAACGGTGGATTTTTTTAATTTTTTTCAAAACAAATCGGCCATATTAAATAATATTTACACAGTATATTTCTATTAACATTTAAAACACAATAATGTGAACAAATTTGTTTAAAGCTTTATAGGGTTTAGATAACAGAATAATAATGATTTTAATGATTTAAATTCTGGGTCAAAATGATAGGAACAAATGAAAAAAGAATTTATTTTTTAAAGTGTATAGTGAATAGAATAAGTTTCAATAGTTTATTTTGTTTCCTTTATTTTCAATAACACTTAGACATCTTGCATTCATGGATTTACTCAGAGATTTTAACAAATTTTCATCAATTTTGTACCACTGCATTAAAATTTCATTTTTTAAATCTGTTAGATTTTTAAATTGTCTTCCATTGGCATAAACTTGTCTAACTAAACACCCCCACAAGTTTTCAATCGGATTGAGATCAGGTGATAATGCTGGCCATGGTAAAACATCAATTTTATGGGTCTCTAGGAACTCTTTAGTGGCTTTGGATGTATGAATTTGGGCATTATCATGTTGATATATATTTTTTTTTCCATGTTTTGACTGTGCAAAAGGTATCATACATTGTGAAAGAACATTTATATATGCCAGAGAATTTTGGCGTCCTTGAAGAATTGACAGTTGGCTTTTTCCTTTGAATGAAAAAGCACCATAAACCATGACTGACCCTCCACCTTGTTGCCTCTTAATAAATCTTTTTTTTCTCTTTTCTCTCATCATACCAATAGAATTTGTTGCCATCTGGACCATCAAGATTGAATTTTTTTTTCATCAGAGATGATAACAAATTTCCATTTGCCATCCCAGGTAACATGATCTTTTGCCCACTGCAATCGTTGCTCTTTACGAAATTTTGTCAGTGGCAATGATTTGATTTTTTTCTCAAATTTCAAATAATTGCATTTCTTTAGACATCTTTTTACAGTACTGATACTAAAGTTTAATTGTAAGTCATTTAGCAACTCAAGAGAACTGCTTGTACCCTCACAGGCTTTTTGAATTAGAAGTGCCTTTGTTCTTCTTGTTAGTTTTTGTGGCCTGCCAGTCTTTTTTTGGTTCCATAAGTCAATGGATTTTTTAAAAAATTAAAAACAACTGTTTTAGAAACGTTTAATGATTTTGAAATTTTTCCCAGACTATATTTTTTGGATCATAATGTCAGAATTTAAATTGTTTGGTTCCTGTATAGCTTTTTCCCTTTGCCCATAATGAAAAACAATTTTAACCAATTTCAAATCAGTCTAAAACGCGCTTAATGCAAATAAAACAACGTTTGGTCAGATCTAATGTTCATACTATTTTAAAACTGCTGCTTTAAACTTAAAAACAAAATCGTTCCTATCATTTTGACCTTTTGTAAAATCGAATTTTTTGAATAATCTGAATTAATATTTTTTTAAAACAATAATTTTCTTATGTTTCATTGTTTGTTTAAATGTTGAAAATTAGGGGTAAAAATTTTAATTAATTCGGCACAATGGTTTTGAAGAAAATGGAAAATACCAACCGTTCCTATCATTTTGAGCCGCACTGTAGAATAAAGAAACAAGATAGCAAACACAAAATAGCAAACACAAAATTATTTAATATAGTAATCATTAATAAAGCATTTTTAACTAATTGTTATTAGTTTTTAAATGTGATATGATAATTTTTTATTGATCTCTTTTTCGCTTTATTTTTTAATTTTAAATGTTTTTTTCATGTTATAGAATAAAATTCATATGTTCTCCCTAACAAATTTCAATCCAAGAAAACATCCTCAACACTGTGCCAACTGAACCAAATAATCAATGACTATGCAAATGGTGGCACTATTTGGACTACATAATTTTATTTTTACAGAAGAAATCCCACCGCAAAGTTTGATTTTTTTTATTTGATTCTATTTTTTGTTTTCAACGGATCATCATTTTTTAAAATACATTATTTATGTTTTAGTAATTTAATTATTTGTCATATATACTAGCACTTTTTTTATTACAACATGCTATCAATCTATTATTTATAATAAATTCTAACAATTGCAACAGTTCACTTAAAGAAAGCTCAACTTAGAGAAAGGTCTTATTGCTGACCCTCAGTGTGAGCATGGATTCCAACAAAGCTTTTTTTATTCCAATTATGGATGTTGTTTTGAGAGTTCCACCTCTGTTTGTCATAGACGGTTTATGTAGTAATGATGCGAAAGATTTTCTATCTTCCAATGAACATTTAAAAATGAATTCAGAAGGTGTTGCAGTCTTGTACACTATTCTTGTCTTGATGGGTCAGATATTTTTTTGATTGATCTTTTGATCTTTTTTTTATAAAAAATAAATTGTTACACATTTAATAAACTCAGTGCCAATTTGAAATGGCTATTAAATTTGTGTAATGTTTTTTTTAATATTCTTAAATATTTGCTTTGCTTTTTAAAACTTGCTCTACAGTTACAAAAGCATTCCAAATATTAAAATTGAATTTTTGTTTAAACGATCTACTATTTAACAACATTACTCTCAGTATAATCACATCAAAATGTAGATCAGGCATATATAGCATAGATGGAAGTTATAGAAAAATTTTAACAATTTTAAAAATTGGCTTAAAAGTAATTCTATAATTTATGTTCATTGTTTTGTGATTAATACTCTGCTGACTGGTGTTGTATTTTTATTAGATAACAACAAAAATTTCTCTCTTAATTTTAATGCAAGAGTATGTATTAACATAATAACATAATGCATTTAACATTAGGTAAATTATGATATTGAATAGATTAAACATTGAAATAACTTAATTATTTTCTTATACAGTTGGATCATCAAGTATTGTTGTGATGGTACTACCCACCAAGCAGCTTATCAACTTTTACATACTGTTGACTACATTCGGCATTTTATATTTTTCCTACATTTGTAATGCCATCGTCATATATGAATATTTTCATCCCGAAGTTGACAATCCTATTTCTCAGCAATTTTGGTTTTTAATCAATAAATGCACTGTATTGGAATATCAAGCATCCAACATAGTTGCTGTCATCATAGCTCAAGCATTTTTAGCTAGGTTGTACTGTCATTTCAAAGAAGATTTTTTAAATTCTGACAAAATTTGTATTTACCTATCGAATCAACGAACTTTAACCAATGGCTATAAAATATATTTCTTGTTTGTTTCGCCGTTGATGCTTCTGACAACAACCTTAAATGTTGATATGATCAGTTTTGCGCCGATTGTTGTACTAATTCTTCTACTGGTTGACATGAAACCTATTTTTGATATTTTAAATATGAAGTTCCTAGCTTTCCGGCTTTCACTGCCTGAACAAATGATGTCATTACTAAGAGATGACAGTTTTCTCGATATCGCTAGTGAACAGTGGAATAGAATTAATGTTCCTTCTGTCCTAAGATCTTTTTGTGTTTTCCAGAACATTAAAATTTGTTTTGTTTGGTTTCTACTAACTAAAGATTCTAATTTAGAATTGCTTATCTTAGATATGGTTGATAAAAGTACAAGAACTTATGTTTCGTTGTTGTGCTTGACAAGTGTTCTTTCATTGGTTACTTTCCACGTTGGCAAGGTGTTTATGAAATGGGTGGGTACTAGCAGAGAAGAAGACCAACACCTTGGTGACATGGTATCTGCATTATTTATGCTTCTAGCCATTCAAACTGGTCTTCCTCTGTTAAATCCGTCAAAGCGTTTGATTAGACTTTACTACAACTTATCTCTGACATTCTTGGCTTCAATGCATTATATCCACAGCATGATGCATTACAAGCTTCAAACACTTACCTTAATTTCGTTTTCATTAATTCATCTTCGACAACTTATTCTCGCATTTTTTTTATTCACAGTGACTAGTTTTTTTCTCATCCATCAATGGTCAAATAATGTTGCTTCAACGTGGCTTTTGTCAGTTTTAGCTTTTGGATCTGAATTGATTGTCAAAATCGTTTTTTCTGTTTTTATATATATCTTCATTCTTATCGATGTTAGAACCAGATTTGCCGGTGAAAAAACTGATGATTACGTTTATTATATGACGTTCCTAGGCAAACTAATTGAATTTCTATTTGGCCTCTTCTTATTTGGCAATGGTGTATGGATGGTACTGTTTGAATCAGCTGGACTTTTAAGGGTTGTCATCATGTGTGCTCATTTGTATTTCAACATATGGAAGGAAGCCAAACAACTGTATACAACGTGTAGTAAGAAAAGAGAAGTTGCTACCAAAGTTGCTATTTTAAAGACTGCATCGATAGATTTAATTAAAAATTATAACGACATCTGTGCAATTTGTTACTCAAATTTGGAATTACACGTCGTCAAGGTGACCAGTTGTAAGCATTTATTCCACGAATCGTGCCTATGCAAATGGATTCCGTTGAGTGACGCGTGTCCGGTTTGCCACAGATGCGTTTTTAATGTCTAACTTTTAATTAATTATATTTTTATGTACTTAATATTAACTTTATTTTATAAAATTGTACGATAGTTAAAAGCTTTTGTAACAAGTTTCATTGTTGGCTGACAAAATATGCTAGCGGAATTGATAGATTCGATAACGATGTGAATTATTTTTTTGTTATTTAATGTGCATTAATTCTAGTTTACAATTGTGAGTTGCTTTCTTGTTGATGTTTATTGATCACGGTCAGCAAGACCACGCACTAACTAGCGATTAATAGACTGGTTCTCTGAAACGTCATACTGCACCGGATGTTATTTAATTTCTTTTCTTTTTGTTTCAGGTAACTGTTTCTTTAAAAAAATGTCACTCTGATGTGAGTTTTTAATAATTTAATTTATTTTCGGTCTATTCCTACCAAAATAATTTGTTTTTATTATTACTGTCTATATATCATTAGAAAAATAGAAATTTTAGTCAACGTATTTGCCGTTGTTTTGTCTTGTAGAGATAACTTAATGTTAAGAAGTAAAAGTTTTTAACTTCATGAATTCGAAACATTGACTGGAACACACTAAGATAATATTTCAACTAACGTCCGCTCAAAATGACCTGTTAACGAAATGTTCATATAATTATCTTTGTCTCATTTTGATGTTGAAAATAAAAATTGACTGGAGTAACACAAATTCACAGTTTTTTTCACTAATTGAAATACAATTTGTTTGGCATATGATCAAATGAGGTGCTTTTACCAGGGTCAGTTGGCAACTGAAATATTTCAGTTGAGCTATTATTTAGGCTAAACTATTTTTTAGCTGAACGGCAGGAAACTACGAAAAATAGTTAAGCTACTTATTATAAGTTTGCAACTATAAATTTAAACTATGCCCATCACTCAATATAATCGAGCGGTTATAAATGCTTGCGCCACTATTTTCGTCGAGGTTTTTCGGAATTGTTGTACCTGACGGGAAGATCTCTGTCAATTACATGCAATGTGGGTGATGTCTTGATTCACGTGCATTTTCATACACTTATGTTTTTTGTTGATATCTCTGAAAAATGCTAAAAAAGAAAAATAAAAAATATCTACAGCATCAGATAACCCTCGGATAATTTCTTAAACATGCCTACCACCAAATCCCGTCCCACAGGCCGTAGCTTCGGTTATGCCGCTTCTGATATTTTGAATGAACTTCTAATCGAGGTGAGAGTTTTCCTCGCTGATTCTTTTCTTAAAAGACTGAAGACTTATCTTTTTAATGCATGTACGCTTCCGAGAGAACGGTTTCAAATTATTATAATCTGTTTTCAAATGTATTTCATGACTGCCCTATTTTGTGTACGTTGAAAGTGCTTTTTTAAACGGTTCGTTTTCATTTACATTTATCTTCTCAACCTTCGCTTTTACACTTGATTTGATTTTGATGGGTTAAATTTTGTTTGATTCTGTTGGTTTTAAAATTTTAAATGATACTTTTGTTTTTTATTTAGATGACACTTTTATGGAAACTAAAATAACATTTTATTGCTTAGTGAAAACCACCTTTTCGAATGTTATTTTGAAAATAAAAGCTTCAAATGAAACCAAGTTATTTGAATTAGCTTTGTAGCGTTCTTGAAGAGTCTTCATTCAAATAAATTAATTCTGTAGATAAAAATAAAGGTTAAAACACAAACAAAAAAGAAATTGAAAAATTTTGATTTTTAAAACTATGATTAATGTTTCTCCCGTTTGCACGTGAACAAAGTTTCAAGTTTAGAAATTAATGTTTCCTAATTAGTTGAACAAACTTTTGTTTAAATTGTGTTTGACTTTCATTTAGACGTTGTTCATTCGTCGTTTTCGGTGTTTTCTTGAAGACTGTCATTCTAGAAAAAAAAGTATGATATGGATATGTTACTCTAACAACGTTTTGGTAGCAAAAGTTTTTTACAAATCATAATCAATTTTAACGTTTCAAAATAAAATTTAGATTTACCTGACGATAACCCATGAAAACTTTGATCAAAAAGAACATGTTGAAACTGCCGTAGACGCAAGCAAAAGCCAGCATGGCCAGTTTATCAACGCGTACCGCATCCAATCCTGGTTTCTTTGCTGTCGAGCAGGGTTTAGCGGTCGTACATGTGTTCGGCTTCGACTCTGAAAATTTTTTAATCCATTTTGAACTTTGAATAATAATAATAATAATCAGAAATAGAGCAAAAATGTCCACAACTGACTTCAAATTAATGCGTTTAATGGCTAATTTAAATCGAGGGGTACTTCATATTTATTTATGTAGGATTCTTATAAAAATATACAAAAGTGGTGTGCTTTTAAAATTTCGTGCATCATAATCCGAGTGTAATTCACAACGAGCTCATTAACTATAGCAGAATTTAATTGTATTATAAATTGCGTAAATTAATTGTACTTTAGAAGTACTCAACTAATACTGCTTAAAAAACTGTTAAGCACTGACCGGTTTTAGTGTCGTTGTAATCAAGTAAATGTCCAAATGATGTCGTTGTAACGGTTGTTAGCGCTAGAGTTGTCGTCGGCGTAGGCGTTTCTGTGATTTTCTGACTTAGATATGGATAACTGTTGAACACGATGCTTCCACTTGCTGCATGCCAGAAACAAATTCCGATCAAGATTATCATCGATCCCAGAATATATTTGTCCTCGGTTGCAAAATTCATTTTTATTGTTATTTTATTAAAACTAATATTAATAAACTTTCATACAAAATTTAGTTTTTAAAAAATAAAATGTCTAATTGTTGTATTTACGGCCGATAACTTTTTCTTCTATAATAAACTCAAAATAATTATTTAATTTGAGTGAAGAATGTTTATAGTTTTATTTGCAGTTAATATTTTAACGTGTAGGATCCCAAAATGATTGATTGAATAATTATTTACTCACCACGAGAGTGAGATATGAGATTTTCGGAAGACTTTTACTGACCACAAATTTGAAAGTCACGCATGTCAGTATCAATGTGAAGGTAAGTTGAAGTCTGTTCGGGACCAGTTCTTGACTTACCGTAAACGAGGCAAAACATAAGCTGCACAGTGCCATCTAATATATATGTATATATATATATATATATATATATACATACATATATATATATATACATATTGTATTACAAAATAAAAAGAAAAAAGATTATAGATGATATTTACTAAGATGACGACAACGTTAAAAATGAAAAACTGAGGCCTTCTTGATGCCTTGGCAGCAACGCAAAATGATGGATGCTTTCTTTTCACATTGTTCACTTTTTTTGTTGTTGTCTATGAAAATAACCAAAATATAAAAATTTAAATATTTTAAGCGTATGAAGGTTATATAAAATAAAAATAAGTGTTTGAATGGCGTTTTGAGGTGCTAGGGTCTATGATGTGTCTCAAATTAAATGATAATCTAAATATTAAGCTGAATTAACATCAGTGATCAACTGAATCGTCAAAATTACGGTTTGTTTGCAGACTTGATAACCTTACTCTGTGTCGTGTTCAGCCTCGGCATTTGCGGCAAGTGTATCTGACTTACTTTTGTGAACAGTCCAAACAAAGTTGGTTTATAATCAGTTCATACTTCACTTTTTAAGAAACTGACTTAATAAAAGTATCTGATTGAAAAAATAAAGCAACATTAAATCTGGTAGATGTAGTCGAAACTGAGCTGAAACGCCGTAAAATTGGAATTAAACAATATGTCAAATGGGGGTTTTTCATTTTAAAAATTACATATGTGCTTTATATAAGGTTGTTGTTATTAAACATTTACAAACCTTATTCCATTTGTTCAAATTGTCGTTTAAAGCCCATTCTTGTTCTGCGCTAAATGCTTTCAAATTCAGAACGCATGGATCATTTTCATCTTCAATTAATTCTAATTCATCCACGGTCTTTTCGCTTGATGCACATATTGTCAGGTCTTGCCTATCAATAAATTAATTTCTTATATACTACTATACTACCAAAAAATGTCAAAAATATTTTAAAACGTTTGCTTACTTATCAAATGGAAAATCGTAAAGTTCCATATTTTCAAAAAAATGACCCACAAATTTTTTGGTTTCGCAAGCGACAGCGCGTCCGCTGTTATCAAAAATAACGTTATAAGATGTTGTCACTTTAACCTCGCCGACAATATTTGATATGACCATGGATGGAGTCCACTGGCCCTCCCATGACAACAACTTCACTTCCTTTTCAGATATTGAAGTGGTGATTTATGAAAATAAAACGAGAGTAACCATAAAATTGCCAAAATAAGATCAACAACCCACTTTCTTCTTTCCATCCACTTCTGGTTTACGCCATTTTGTTGTGACTAACACTTCTGCGTTAAATTTGTTTTTTATGGTGTCTATCACGCCAATTTTCAAAAAGGCAATCTTAATTTTCACTTTCATCTGCAAATATTATTGAAAATGTTGTGAATAGTTTTAATAATAGTAATAATAATAATAAACTTAAAACACACCGAATATTTGACATATATTCCTATTATATGTATAAATACGACCTATATCGGCCAAAAATTCGAATTTTCCGGTTCGGCCATTTTTAAAGGCCGAATTGCCAAATATTACAACTTCCGTTTCAGCCATCATCTTATTTTGCTAGCAGAACGACAATTGTTAGTTATTATTATTATTATTAGTGGGAAACTTATTTTGGCCATCAAGGTTGTTAAAACATTTAAAATTGAACAACAGATTGAATATTATTTTGATATGGAATTGTTGGAAAAAAGATAACGGATAAGTAATATATTATAATTTTAACAAGACATTAATTAACCATTACCAGACCTTCGATTTTTCTTTCACTGGGCGACCTGCGTTCGTCAATTCATTTGTTTTATTTTCTGTGTTACTTGCAACAGTATCTGCACTTCCATTTTTTGCGCAATTTTTTTGGCATAACTTCTCTAATGTTAGCATGTATTTTTCATGTTGAATGTTGAAGTTTACTAGAGCCTTGTTGATGTTTTCAACAATCCCTTCTATGTCAAAATCAGATAAATTCATATAAGATAATATTGTTCTAATTTTTAACTTTATTGAAAATGTATAGCAACACAATAATCTCGAGAATATGTACAACGTTCTGCGTGCTTCTTGCAGATCAATACGCCATTTGGCAAAGTTCCATATTATATACCAATATGAAGTGATAATGGGAGCTTTATATAGTTTTGCAAAAAATGGCTAAAATATACCAATAACGTATAACGTCATTTTTTTATTGTGAAATTATACACCTTAGCCATAAAACTGTATAGGCACAATTAGTGAATCAGGAAATATCACAATAAAAACTAATAGCTAAAGCAATGTTTAAAGAGTTCTAAGCACTATCCTTTCTAAAATGATTCTGGTTGTAAATATATAAATATTATGTAAATACATAAATCCATGAAGATTAGTTAGCTAATTAGCTCAAACGATAAGTTTTAGTTTTGTTGTTTCGCTTTGTTGTTTCGAAAGCGCCCTGGTTCGAATAGCGTTTATACGAAACTCAAAATCAAAAACAATGCAATCTTTCATTAAACCTTAACAAATCATTTAAGCCTATTATTCTTAGCCATAACAAATATCATTCTTTCCAGAACATCTATAACTCGCTCTATATAATTAAAAATATTTTACCAACACTCAACATTGCACCTCGTCTAACTTAATCGCATCACAGAAAGGTTCCAAACATTTCATGCACTCAAAACACTTAAATGGTCTTCCTCAAAGGCATCAATCAAATCATTCGAAACCACAGAATCACTCATCTCACACATCAAGTACGTCATTCTCATCAAAAACTTTATCGACTAAACTACATATCATCATCCAGTGACGTAGCGAAGGTGAAGCAGGAGGGGCAGTGGCTCCGGGCGTAGAGAGTGCCAAAAAATTCATTGTTACTTTATTTCAAAAGTTCTTTGATGACAATATTTCTAATCGGTTCGTACATTATAAAACCCATCCAACGCCATCATTTGAAATTATTTGTCACAAATAAGAGTATCTATTTCATGTGACCCTCACAACAAGGTAAACTGGCTAGTTTTTCCAGGCTTGTTACTGTTCATTGTTCTTATGTAGTTATACAAAAATGGAATGATTGCCTTATGGTATGTTGAGAGGGTACCAACAGACCCTGCTGCTGCCACGGGGGCCTGCGAATGCTACAAGTTTGCGGTACAAAAGTTTAGCCGCTACCAAGTGACTCATGTTTGTCAGAGATGCGTGATAATAAACAACGCAATTCAAGATTTTTTTTGTTAAAATAGGTAAACTTGTTTGATTATTTTTGGAATAAATTTGAAATAATGCTGCCGGTATGACGATTGCCATCCAATAACCATCATCATCAAGAGACAAAAAAAAGAACAAAATATTGATATATTGGTATGCTCCCTTTGCAACTTGTAACAACTTACTTAGTCCTAAAAACTTTCTTAGAAATACACAGATTTTTTCCCGCTATTTGACGTCATTCCGAATGTATTTTTTAGCTTCGTGTTATTTCAATCCAACTTAACTTAATATATTTAAAGCATGAACGTGTTATTTGCACGCCCATGCTGCTGCTAATGAATAAACAGAGCCTTACGACGATCGGTCTCCACTCAAACGAAATACACCATCCGTCATACCCATCATCATCCACTCTCTGTCCATAGACGATATTAGTCAGATAAGCCACGTTTAAATAAAATCCCATCTTAATCTTCTTGAAAATTTCAGAATTCAAAAAAGAACAAATTCGAGAAAAATATTAACAAAATTATCAGCTAATCATCTGGTAAACTTAGATTAGAAAATAAATTCGCAGCATTTTTTCACAAGTGTCATATTTTTTATGACTTAAGTATTTATAAGAACTGAAAATTTATTAACATTAACAACAGAATGGAGAGAATTGTAGGAGTAAAAATAGAGAGCAGTGAGCAGTGAGAAGTAGCAGTCGGCAACTATCTGATTGACTTGGGGTGGTGCATTCTTTCCCTCCAGGCTGAAAAAGCATCGGCAGGAACGTTAATCCTGGAAGTAACATTTTTAAACAACTTTCATTTTCATAATTATCCAAAATTAAAATGCCGCCAATTTCCAATTAATAAACGGATATCATTTCATTGACGAAGATTAAAGCGGGATTTTTGCTGAATGTTCGATCAGAAATAATGGTATCATGGAATCACATTGTATTAAAAATATTAAAAAAAATATTGAGAATATTTTAACTTACAAATGTTAATTCATTATTATTTATCACGATAACACAAGGAAGTGTACTGCACAAAAAATCAAGCGCAATAAAAATGGAAAGATGAAAATAAAAGGGAGCAGTCACCTGTGCTCATGTGTTCTATCCTTATGTTCATGCCACACGATACCAGGGTTTTGAGTTGGATAGGCATACGAAGCTCCTGCTACTGCTGCTCCTGCGGCTGGTGGTCGCCTCTCGCCAACTTCACTACCACTGCAATTTCAGATGAATAGTTTTTATCTATTAGTAGTTAATATTAGTAGCTAACAGTCGCCATCACTCATGAGTTATCAACATACGCACACACGCACGCGCGCGCACACACACACACACACCATAAACATGCTTCACTCAAACACAGGCCAAAAAATATTTAAATATGTGAAATCTGGCTCAAATATATTGCTGGAAAAAATGTCGTAAAAGCAAACTAATAAAAAGTAAATGAGCTCAATGTTTAAAGAAATGAATAAAAAGAATGGCGTAAAACCTTCTTGCAAATGCAGCAACTGTAGAATAATTGGATCTCCTGATGGGCCAGATGTTCTTCGTTGGACTGGTCCTGTTGTTGAGGTTCGTGGCAGTCCCTCTCATCATCAGGCCGGGTCTGTTCAAGACCCCCACCGTTCTATAAGCTCCTCTTAACAGAAGAACTGTTTTATTCAAACAACACAAAGTAACATTTTAATAAAACTTCATGATGACGTCTAAACTACTGTCCATTTCATAACAGAGATGCGTAAATTAATTTATCACGGGCAAAACAGTATTTCCATAAAACTGATAAACTATTTTCATGCTATCCTGGCCGAGTAATGTCACAAATATGCACACTAAAAATGATGGTTACAATCAATGCCAAATAAAATTCATGAACCAGCAAGTTGCGAGATGGTTATCTATTCAGCAGAAACAAAAGTTAGACGATGAGAGATGTGTAGTGCAGTATTGGACTGGATGGCTTGCAATTATTTACTACTACTACGAAGTTGGTTAAAACAACCTTTCAACATGCTATCCCGTGCTATTTTTAAATCTAATCTGAAATTTTAGATTTGCTTGTTCGGTTAAAATCTAGAGTTACATTTTATTTTATGTTATAACTTGCTGAAAATTGATTGAAGGAATGCAGTGACAACCTGTATCATCCCTGGAGGATGATGATGATGAGGAGTGGAACGTGTGGAAGGGCCACCTGGTGCTGCTGAAGAATCGAGTCACTCCTCTGTCGAATGGGTCTCCACGCAATCTCATCATCTCCTTCACGCGTTTAAACATTTTACAATTTAAAAACAACTCCCCTCAAATACGCAAACATTTTTTCAGCTTAACATCACGTACAATTTTATTTATTTATTTATTATTCATATAATCTCACAAACTTTCATCAACATGTTTATTAATAATAATAACATTATTATTATTATTATTATTATTATTATTGTTATTATTATTAATTGAGCAGAAACGAGAAACAGACGTCAGATCTCCTGGTAAGATGACCGACTTGCATGGGCATGACATTAGTTGCGGTGCTAACACCTTGCTGCTGATGTAGTGGTGGTTGATGATGCTGCTGCTGTTGCTGGTGGTGAGTTTGCGTCTCCAGCTTGACGAAATCATCGACATGCATGGATGGCGGTCTAGATGTGTTGGGCGGTCTCGATCTAAACATGTCCCCCCTGTTAAGACCACCCCCCATGACACCGCGGATGAACCCCCTACCACGCAGTGGAGCCACTGTATCATTAACATTATCATCATCATCATTATTATTATTATTACAAAATTGTCGTCATCAATTATCATTACACTCCATATAAATAAATATTATTAATTTACTTAATAACATTAATAGTTTTGTGATAACACTTTAATTATTATTCGTCACGTTAAGTTGTCTAATTGTGTGAGTTATCACTATCAAGACGTGAACAACGGAGATACAATTATGTACACACCATACATTGCATATAGTTGTGAATTAGTTTCTCAATCAAATTTGAAAAAAAATGTTTAGTGGATGTCTTGCAAATTATTTCATTAACTAGTCACAAAGTGGAGTGCAGAATTGTGAAAAGACGAACGTAAAAATTATCCCAGTAGGACGGGAATACTTACCGAAGGCAGCTCCACCGCTTGTCATCTTGCTGGTGTTTATCGTGTCCGTGTTCTTCCTCGATGCTCTGTAGAAACATTTCGCAACATCATTTTTAGATGGATCATGAAAAAGTGGAGTAAGTTAGTGACACGATGAATTGTGATAAAAACAATCGCACACAATAACTCAGTAATAATTCTTCATTAAAAAAGAATGTTCACACACACACAGACAGAAACAAATTGAAGTGCGAATGAAGATCGGTGGCAACAAACGTTGATAACAAATAATTAATTGATACCAATCCAAACTCACATCCGTTTAATTTGTCGGGACAGTATAGATGTTTCTGACATATTGGAGCCTTTTTTCAACTCAGCCTCCAAATCAAAACCAGGAACAAACTTTTCAACGAGTTGAATCAAATCACATTTCGTCTGTGCATGATATTAAAATTATAAAATAGGAAATATTATTTTACAGTAGTTATTAAAATTATGTATTGATCGTCGAAGCAGCAAAAGCAAAAACGCCTCCTAGGTTCACTGTGAACCAAATAATTCATTAAAATATTTACATTCTACAAAAACATAATGAAACTGGACGATGGAGTGAGAGTTTCAAAACGAAAAATTAAAATGAATAAAAGCAAGAAACAATTTAACAAACAAGTTCTGGTTCGTGGTCGAAGTCGTCGCCCATTGGTGTGGACAGCCAGTAGGTGCTGGTCAGTTGCTGCTCTTCCTCATCATCCTCCACCAGACTGTACACCGTACGTCTCTTCAGTTGCTCCAACAATGTATCGCTATCCGGCAGC
This sequence comes from Helobdella robusta, assembly GCF_000326865.2. Classification (NCBI taxonomy): domain Eukaryota; kingdom Metazoa; phylum Annelida; class Clitellata; order Rhynchobdellida; family Glossiphoniidae; genus Helobdella; species Helobdella robusta. The sequence continues at coordinate 3,002,611 of NW_008704501.1, forward strand.
ATGACTTCAACTGCTTCTGCATCATCGTCATCATCACCATCATCATCATAATCATCATCACCATCATAATCATCATCACCATCATGTGTTTCAATTAAATAACAATCACCAGTCCAACTTAGGCAACAAAATATAGATAAAATTTTTTAAATTATTGTAATTTTAAAGTATAACGCGTAATTATTTTTATTAAATTTATATTATATTCATAAAAGGACAAACTCATTAACTATTCTTTCTGAAAAATCCACAATTTGTCCGAATTATTTAAAATGATTGCTTTTATTCTTTATAAACTTCGCACCATGGCACTCATCAAGTAGCCAATATGTATAATATTGTCAACATAATTTAATGGTCATTTCAAAACCTAAGCCTAACTTACACAATTTTAATAACTTCGATTCCATAATCCCACTTCCGTGTTTGAAATAAAGAAGCACACTACACGTGAGCTTTGAAATTATTCATTAAAATGTTAAGAAGAAATCTTAAATAACCTGGTCTGCTGTCAGGCAAACTAGGTGTTTTGAGGATGGTTATCAATGCGTGAACCCCTGCATGCACTGCCTTCAATCCGTCCTCATCTTTGGCGTATTCCTTCAGTGAAAGTATTTAACACGTTATTTAATGATAAATTTCCAATGTACAATTTTCACTCTTCCAGATTTTCTTTCTGGCAAAGTTGTGAAAGTAGTAAGAAAAAAACAAAGGTAGAATCTGTAATAATGTAACCGAATGACATGAATAACCTGTTCTGCTGCATGTTTACAGCGAAATAACTGAAGACCGCAAACAAAGCTAAGAAGAGGAAATTATGAATTATAAAGTAGGACAGCCAGGACTGATTCGAGTGAAGGAAATGAAAGATTGATAGATGGTCAACGTAACTTTCAACTCAACATCATTGCACTGACAATTTTTTTAATAGAAAAACTCTTATAGTAACAGAGTCTTCAACCAACTCACAACATGTTTTTTGATATTTGTTCAAAAAAAAAGATAGTCATATAGCAATAAAGATTGCTTGCGTCTATGGCAAGATGTTTATCATTTACAAACAATTTCTTGTCATGGTCATGATATAAAATGAAATAACTAACAAAGAGAAGAACATCCAGGTCGTTGAGTGGATGGTTCGCCATGCCAGCATCGTCCTGACCAATGGAGGGCCAGCCAAGGACCTTGCGAACCTCATCTTGGCTCATCGTGTACGTTCTTAATGGTTTGTAGCCTTCATTTGTTTACAAGAATTTGTAATTAAAATAAGAATTGATCGTTTGCTGAAACAAATCACTTCTTATATTAAATGGTTTTGTTGGAGAAAGGAAGAAGTAACAGATTAAAAAAAATTAAGTTTATGGGTCGATTAAGTCCAAAACTGTCAGACAATTGATATGGAAAAGTTTTCATCAAGCTGAGCAGAAAATAAGAAATGCATGGCGATGAACAAAAAAAATTATTAAAGACACCAACCTGTCTCAACCGTCATTTTGTTCTCACTGTTGACATTTTCGCTGTTGTCATCAATAGCAGTGTTGCAAGTCAATTGTTGGAGTGACTGTGCTGGAGGAAGAGTGGTGAGGTACTGGATGAAATCAGCTGCCGATGATAAGGTGGTGATGCAGTCAGAACTGTCCTTGCTGAATGTTGCGTTGATGTGCATGAACAGGTTGATGAAGCAAGTGGATACTTCTTCCATGGCCCTACAACATATCATTTTGTTATGCTGAAATCTCGAGAGCATTTCATGATTTTAACTTTTTAAACGTTAACAAGAAGAAAATTCTTTATTTAGAATACACCTCTATTTGAACAATTATTATCTAAATGAAGCACTTAAAAATGAGAACACGATTGGCGTAAGCGCACCAATAATATCCCATTTTATACATTTCTAATTGAGAATATAAAATGAATGTTAATTCAAATGTTGAGTTAGAACATAAATGCAACAAGTTACCGTTTGACCAAGTAGAAGCCGTAATCGTGTTCAAGAAGGAGAGATAATGTCCTGAGTGAGAGGAGGATGGTCGAAAATTTGTGATCCCTATTGCCAATGTGCTTCAGGAGAGCCAGGCATATGAGACTGATGTGCTCCCTCGACGGCAAGCAGTTGGATAGCTGGCGATTTTTTTAACAGATAAATTAATTAATTAGTTAGTTAATTAATTAATTATCTACTTACTGATTTTGGTGAGAATAGCATATTAGATTAGAAGGACACTTTTGATTTGAATGAATGAAAGTTTATGAACTTGAAAAAATGTACAAATGAGTTTTTCACACTTTTTTACACTTTTTCACCTTTATTTCAAATGAACTTAATAAAAGTCAAATTAAAGAAAAAAGAACCTTCAGATCAGAATCGATGATGAGACTAATTTCGTAATCACACAAGCTTTGAAATATTGTCTGCATTTAATAAAAATTTAATTCTTTCAAACTGGTTTAATTGCAATTAATTTTTTACTGTAAAATGTAAAACAAAACGTAAAATAATATAAACAATTTCATATCGTATAGTCAGTCATTTCGAATACATCAAAAAATAAACTGAAAGTGAAGATGAATGCACCAACCAAAATTGCCTCTTGAGCTTGCAGGTGTGCAAATTGGTCGGACACTACGTCGAGAAGAGAGATTAACCGTCCAATAACATCTCCATACATCTCACCTGCATCACTTAAAAATGCAACAAACAAACATGCAAACAAACATACAAACAAACAAACAAACAAACAAACAAACATACAAACAAACAAACATACAAACAAACATATATACAGACAAACATACATTCGTTCGCATCATTGTACATGATGCGAATGCATAATATTTGCTCTCAAAATAACAAACAAACTCAAAAAAACGCTAAGGTACAAAAATACATACTTTGATTTTAAATAAGAGAGAAATGAGCATTTGATAGCAGGCTGGCTGACGAGGAATGAGATGAGACTCAAAATCCTGTAAGTTCGCGGGGAGGCTTGGCATTCGGGCTGCTCACATTTGATGTTTGTGGTTGTTGCTTTGTCGCTGGCAGCTTTCGTGGAAGCTGCTTGGTCCATGGAAGGATCCATACTTTCTTTCAAAATATCTATAAGTGAACTGCAGGAGAGAGAATAGAAAATTACAATAAATAAAATGTATTGAAACGAAAGAACCTAAAATCAAATAAGACGAGGAAATGAAATGACGAGAGAAGCAAGTATTAGAAAAGACAGTAAAGAAATACCTGACAACGATGGCAGCCGTTGCAGCAGATAAGTCAGCAATTTGCCAACAGACTCTTCTCAACAGTTGATTCAATGGCTGTATGGTCGTCGCTTTTTATTCAAAATATTTGAAATTAATAACCACCAATAATAAATTTCAAAATATAAAGAGTATTCAAATAAAAAGAAATTAGATAAATTCATAAACATTTCTAACTTAAACATTTTTGAACATAAAAATTTAATAAATCATTTTAATTCAACGTATTTAAATTTTGAACTAGGTGACACTTAATTTGGACATAACCAGAATGTATTTATATATCTATATTTTTTTCTTAAACTTTCAATTATATTATTATTATTATTATATTATGTTATTCAAATCCCAGCGTAAACATCAGCTTTTAAAAAACTGCAGAATTATTTTTTTAACAAAAAAATTAAAGTCTTTTTTAAAAAAACAACAAAATGCTGATAGCGTTAAAATGCGATATGAACTAAACAAATCAAGAGGAAAGAATGACCAACTGACCAGAGAGGACTCTAATGATTTGATGCAGGACAGATGCATGCGACAGTAACTGGACAGCCCACCTCTTCCTCATCAGCAGAACTTCATCCACTTGCTTCGAGGTGATCTCCTTCAATATTTATTTTATACATTTAGCGTCATGAAAAAACTACAAATATTTCTGTCTAGTAAATCAATTAATTTTATTTTGAAGCATAAAGCCACAAAAAAAATTGAACAGAGAAGTAAAATATGAATGAATGAATGAATGAATGAATGAATGAATGAATGAATGAATGAATGAATGAATGAATGAATGAATGAATGAATGAATGGATGAACGATAGAATGAATAAGAGAATGAATGAATGAATGAATGGATGGATGAATGAATGAATGAATGAATGAATGAGAGAATGAATGAATGAAACAAACATCAACCTGCTTGACTTGCAAGGGCAGAGGCAAAGGCAACAGCTCAGAAATGAGAATGAGACCACTGAGGAAGGTGCACGGTAAGGATAGAGTGTACTTCAGAACTTCTCCAATCATCTTGCTCCAAAGTCCATCCGACCCAACTATAAAAAATTTCAATGATTCATCTGTTTTAAAAATAGTTGAATCGAATGTCGCAAAACTTAAAACTATTTGATTTTAGCTAAACGTCTCAGTCTAAAAGTAAAATACAAATAATCTGATTTTTCAAGCAATAAAAAAAATATTACATTTATTCCTAAGCGCCCTGATCATCATTTGAAATAACTTCTCGTCTCATTCAATTTTGTTAACAACTATTACTAATTAAATGGTCATAATTTTACAGTCAGAATAAGCTCAGTAAACACAAATTTTTTATACCGTGTTTGTATTTAAATCAATCGAAAATTCTTCAACTTCAAATTATCATTGAAAAAATAAACTACCCCAATCAAATGAAGAATGTTAAAGAAAAATAAATGAACAAAATTGGCCGGTTTACACGTCAATGCAGCTCAAAACTTTTCACGCACTAGTTCAATTGTTTCATCTGTTCAAACTTGCTGACAATCTTCACGCTTATCTTATTAGTAAAGCAAGCTGCTCGAAATGAAAGCAAGCTGCTCAAAAAAATGATTTCTCAACTCCCTCCAAGCAAATGTTTCAGACGAATAAATTTAAAAATGAGCAACTTATTGACTGTTACGAAACAACCTTCGTTCACGGAATCGATAATCGTTGGTTGAGTGTAAGCCATCAGGATGTCCACAATCAAATTTTGAATCTGCAAATTAAAAATAATTAAGAAGTTAACATCGTAATGTCTGAATAGGTTACTTTAAAAAAACATTTTAAACAAATCTGCTGGCATTATCAAGTTATTCTAACAACATAACAAAGAAAATTATACAAAAAACAATGACTTATAATGAACTTGGTTTTTTTTCTGCAACTAATACACTACGGTGTTTAAAAAGTATGCATAGGTTAGTAACAATAAATAGAAATAATAAAAGATGAGATGGTTTATTAACATCAAAACTGAGCAAATCATGTTTGTAGAGGCAGGCAGGCAGGCGAGTATATATCTTGTATATATGAGTATATATGAAAATATCTTATAATGATGGCTAATTATCAACTCATAACTTCAAACAATATACAGACAATGTGACTTTGTGAGATTCTGAGTAAGCGAGGCCGTGAGTCATTTAAATATTAAATATGCTGCCTTGTAAATTTAACTCCAAGAAGGCGATGGCTGATTTGTTTGCTGCAAAAATTGATTTGTAATAATAAAATATAACAGAACGATGTAAATTAAATGATAGACCTTCTGTAACTCAAGTGGGAGCACTCCCGTCTGTGAGGTTGAACACATGACTGTATGTATGCCAAACAAGCCAGCAAGTGCTGACAAGTCTGCAAACTGTATTAACGAAAAAATTAAAAAAATTATCAAAGACAATTAGAATGATTTAAACCAATTATACCGTGAATACTGTAATGCTTTAAATTTATCATCTACAACAAGAAATCAGTACTGTTTCAATATGAGTAATGAAGAACAAACATTAACAGCCACAAAAAATAGTCAGACAGAAAGAAAGACAGACAAATTGATTGATAAAGACATACAAACAAACAAACAAAACAGGCAAACAAACGAGTAAATAAATAAATAAACAAAAATGCTATTTCCCTTACCTTAGTATCTCTAAGAGATATCAGCTGCGTCAGTATCGCCCTCATCATCAGCAAGATGGGCTGCACCACAGATAGCACCAACCATTTTCTGGTCGGGGTCATTGAAAACCCCAGCTGCCATGGCAACAGCAATAAGTTTTTCACTTTCTTTTGAAAAAAAATATGAAAAAATTTTGTTTTGAACAGGGCTGCATATATTTTTGAATTATAACGGTAAAATACAAATTATAAGTTTTATTATAAAATAAAATGATAACAAAAAATAATATTAATTCTGCACTGATATATGTGCCAAAAGTTTAAATCAAAACACACGATTAAAAAAAGAATGAAATCAAACCAGCAGAATGCTTCCGAACAATGACAGGCAGTTGGCTCCGAACAAATTATTTAAAACCACTTTGTATTGAATTTCTCTGAACATGTCAACTGAATAATTTTTGTTAATTTTTACAAAATAAATTTGAAAAATATAAAAAATATAAAAAATTATCATAATTGCTTAAATAAAAGTGCATCAGCCTTGGCATATAAAAATGACATTGAGTGCTTTCAACGCTAACAGACATAAACAGCTGCTGGCCTGTTTGAAAACGTGGAGTAAGCTTATCTATTCTGAACATCTTACACCAGGTTTATCAATAAAATTTTATTTTTTGGCTAGTTCACATAATAAATATCGTTATTTTAAACTTTTTAAACTCCTATTTGAAAAATCGTCAGTCGAGTTTAAAATTATAGATGAGACTTAAAGAAACCTTTTCAATCTCGAACGCAACCACTTGGATTTTAATTTTATAATGACCTTAGCCCACTGCTGCTAAACTCTTTCACTTCAACATTTTTGAATAAAAATGATAGATAACCCAGTGAATAAAAAAAAAACTTGATGATGTGGTCTTCTAAATTATAATTAATGTTAATGATACTTGAATGAACCAACCCTCCTGGCAATCATTTGATTGGATGCTCAGATGTTTCAGCACTCTCAAAATGGTGACAGCGCTTTTAGGAACATCTTGCATATCATCGGCATGCTGCCTCAGTGCTGTCAGTAGCTCCAAAGCAAGTGTCTGGCAGTTTTCACGCGCCGCTGTTTGTGTTCCGATGATTTTCAATGGAGATATCCAGTCGTACAGTTCCTTCACCTGTTCATCTGCCTTGCCAGACTTCAGTTCTGTACAAATATAAATATCATTGAAGTTAATTCATGTGTGAAATAATATTGACAAATTTGAAATAATATCAATACACATTTTAATGACGTTTTTACATTTGTGATTTCACGTTTGGTCTACTATTGGATTTGTTGCATGTTGAATTATTTGCTTCAGACTTTAATTATAAACTTCAATTGAAAAGTTGAAGTTTGGCAAGTGCAGCTAGACCTGCCTATGCAACAAAAAAGGAGCACTGAGGCAATAATTTTAAATCAGACCTATTCGCACGTCACTAAATGGAAACTTAAAAGGATTTTCATAAGTAAAAGGATTTTGTTCAGGACGGAACATGAACTATTTATTATCTGTTGTGAAATATATAACGATAAAATATTATTAATTCATTAGATTTCTAAAAATGTTTCTCGCTAATGTTGACCACGTCCTGAAAAAGGAAGAGGTTCCCTTATGGTGATAAGTGTCATGAACAAAATCAAAATATTGGTGCAGTTTCAACAAACAAACGAACAAGTCAAACAAAAAAAAACAAGCAAATAAGCAAACAGACAGATAGACAACAAACAAATCAAAACCTTGTTCAACGACAGCCAAGAGTGTTTTGCAATTTGTAATCAGCCACCCCACTTCATCTGTGTGCTGAACGATGATGAGGACGATGGAGAGGACGTATGATATGCAGACAGGTGAATGCTTCTTCTCATTATCTCCAGCTGGAATTTGGTTTCAAAAAATTATTCATTAAAACTTTTTTAATTAGACCGTTGTCAGCGAGGTTATCTGAACTATTAAATAAATGTTTTTGATACTTGTTAATGTTTGAAATTCTTGAGTAATATATTTTAGAATGTCGTTATTGAAGTAATTATTACGTGTAGAAAGAAATCGCCCACTTACAATCTGCTTGGATGAATGAAATGAGAGTGTTGATGTTATCATTGGATGTGAATACGTGGACCAATGCCTCTTTTCCTTGGAAGGTGAAGGTCATTGAGTACAGGTTCAACATGACTGCGAGAATGGCTGTATCGTTGACATTCTGATCCTCACACAACGAAGCTAGTGATGTGATGTGATGTCATCAGTGATGTGACGTGATGTGATCAGTGTTTTAGTTATTTTAGCTGTTATAGTTATTTTCAATCGGCAAGAATATATTCAACTACAAGTTACTTTTTTTAAGAAAAAATCTATTAAATGTTAAAACAATTTTTTATAAATTTTCAAAACTCAATGCTGAAAATAAAAAATAATTTTAACATTCGCTGAAAAGAGAATTACAAATGAAATGCTAACCTTTTATGTGGTACTCATTAAGCTGGTCAATGTATTGGATTGTCTGCAGATGGTAGGCCATGAAGAGTCCAAGCTGGTTTGCTGCATTCAACTCCCTCTCATCATCTTGACAATAATCCTTTTAGAAATATAATTTTATTTATGTTATAAAAACCAAGTACACTGCTGTCACTGAAACAAATATATGCTTCATAAAATATTCATCTATTCAATTTATTTCCTAACATTTAAACAACACTAATCCAAATTAATTTAGTCAAAACCGGTGTTTATCAGTTCAGTTTCATATTAACTCTTACAAAAATGATAATTAGTCTTAACCAACAAATACTCGGTTTACATCTTACAGTGTCGTTCTATTAATATAGTCGGCATGATCTTGCGTAGGTGAGAAATAAGAGCTATCACGCATAATTATTACAATATCGATTATGTTAGTGGGTCATTACACTAACTAAACCTTCAAAGTGTTCCCCGCCAGCATGTCAGCCTAACAATCCTATTGTCTCAAACAATTTTAATTTTCTTTTTTAATTTTAATTTTAATATCAGAAGTTACTGAATAACGGGATTTGTTTAATTTCATGAAATTACGTAAAACAGAAGCATATTAAAGGAAAAAAATTAACCAACAGATGTTTGGAGTAAAATTCGAAGAATTCCATTGGTGGCCTCTGATTTGAAGGTCAAAAAAAGCAGCCCTTGATGCGAGGTGGTGAGCGACGTGAGGACGTTTTTGAGGCTCATGAATATGGATGGGTTGTTGTTGGTCAGTGGAGATGACAGCAACACGAATATGCACTCTATCAGGTTACTGCAACAAACGTTTTCGTTGGTATTACTAGCATGAGTATTGAAAATTTAAAAAATGTTTGAAATAACAATAATAATAATAAAATAATTATAATTAAGTATAACAAAATTTGAAAATTGAAAGTAATTGATACAAAGTCATCACATTATGCTTCAGACAAAAATACTTCAAAACTAACCAAGTATCAAAAATATGGATAAGTGCAGAGAGGGAATTGAGTGCATTTTGCCTCTTGTATATCACAAATCGCTCTGGCTGTGCCTGAAAAAATTAATAAAATTAAAATTCGCAAACATTATATACAGTAATTCATGAATAGAAAACATGAATAAATAAAATTAGTCAAAAAAAAAAACAATAAAGCAAGTTACTTTAAATTTATGTAAAAACATTACAAACAGCCTTAAAAAGTAATGCAAATTAACCAGTTGATGGTGACTTTGTAGGGCGGTGTGAACTTCATCCAAGCAGGCAACAATCATCATGACTTCCTCACTGATCTCGTCATCATTGGTCTTCATCAATCTCATCTCATCGTCAATTGTGTTGTCGTTACTGGAATCCTTCTTCTCCGAGCTGGAAGATGTAGCAGCAACATTCTTCTCCGCTTGCTTCATGTCACTCGATAAACCATCCGATACGACTTCATCCATCTTATCAATATCCTCGCTAACGACGTCTGCATTGTTGTTGTTGTTGGTGGTGGTGTTGCTGAATTCATCAATGGCAGATTTGTTCTGAAGGCTTTAGGAGAAAATAAAATTCAATAAAATTAATTAAATCACACCTCTACAAAACTGAAGTGGACAGTAATTTATAAATCATCAAAAAAATGATCGAACAAAATGGAATTTGTTGGTGGACAACAATTACCTGTATGAAAGTAAAAAATTGCAAATTATTTGTGTTTTTAGAGACAAATCCTTCAGTGGGGATGCAATCAGAAAAGCTCTTTTGTTCAATTTCCATCCATTAATAGTTTACCACTTGGCAACTATTGTATTCAAAGTATCACTCAAACATATATTGATAAATATATTTTGAGTAAAAAAGCAGAACCAAATTATTTTTTAATGCTCCGTTTAGTGCTTAATAACTTGAATGTGGAGAGTTAAATCAAGAGAAAATGCAAGTCCCGAATTCCCAGAAGGGAGCTGATATGACAGGAATGACAGAAACATTCATGAAAATATTGCACAATCATTTCCATGTATGAATGATGGAAGTTTAAACAAATTACAACATGCATGAACAAAGCAACAGAAATGAATAAATAAAATGGATACAAACTTTAGCACATTCTTGTACAACTTTGAGAGGACCTCGTAAATGTGAACTTTCTTCAAAATTGATTGAATCCGCAATGATAAAATTTTCCGCTATTTCAAAAAATTATTAAGATGACATAAGTATATTGAAATTAATTGAATTTTTTTAAAAATGTTTGTAGTTTGTTATTCCCATCAGCCATCTGCTTCTAATCTTGATACTGTCGCAAGCGAGCAATGTTCAAATGTTCTAACTTACGCTCATAATTATTCATTTCATCAGGTTGAGCTATTTTTAACCATATATATGAGAAAAAGAGAGAGTGAGAGAAATAGAGGGAGAAGAGGGTAGAAAGAGAGAAAAAATGAAATACACTTTTAAATGATACATACAATTCTTATAAATAAAATCCAACTAAACTGACAATCCATTACCTGCTTTTTAAGCAATATTCCAACCATGCTTTGGTAAGGAGTTTGAGAGCATGCTTCGGTCTGCAGTGGTTCAACAAATTTTGTTATAGTAATTTTAAAAATATTAAAGTATGATATAAAGTAAAATTTATAATATAAATAATAATAATCAATGAGCTCCGTCCATGAACGTGAACATTCAGCACAAATGAAACCTTTCCATCCGAATGAGTTGATTGCTTGCGGATGAAAGCATCAAGTCCTACTTTGAATCTAATAGATTGGTCTATGGATGCAAGGATGAGTGACTGCAGAGAAATTGATGGAGACATGTCATCGTATGCGTTGAGGAGCTTCTGCTGGACATTCCTTTCCTTATAGAGAAAGAGGTTTCATATTAACACAATCACAATGAGCATGTAATTAGCGTGTAATTAAACAGAATGTGCAACAAATCGAACCATCATGATGCCAGCAATGTGACTGTCACAGGTACACAGACATCCGAGCAGTTTGATGATGGCTTTCAAGTACTTTATTGAGAAGTTCTTGAATGAAATTGCCTTCAATCCATTTTCTAAATTGTCACATGCCCAGTCAATTAAATATTCCACATCTGCATTGAACGAAATTTATGAAAATTAAAAATAAAAACTGATTCACATAAAAGGGATAATCATTTACAAGATGTTAAAAATAATAATTTATCAAAATTTAAAAATAATTTGTTCACTAGAAGAATTCGCCCAAATAAGTAATGCATTATTAAGATAATATCACAACCACCATCAACCACCCCTAACATCATCATCATCACCATCATCAGCATCATTGAAACCAACTTTCTTTCAACTTTTTAGCTTGACTGATGAACACAAGACCGGGCAGGATGTGAGCAGGCAAGGACTCCAGCGAATCAACGAAGCTGCTTGTGGTTGGGGTTCAGAATAAAAACAATCAGCTAATTGACTCTAATTATCAAGTTTATAAATTTATTTTTAATTGGAGAGGCACTGTACTGACGACCTGGCCGATGTTCAGCCGAAATTCGACATTTGATTCAGGCCGAAAAAGCCTAATAAAGCCATTTCAGCATTTTTAATATTTATTTTTCCTATCGTGACATTTATTTGGTAAAAAAAAATTTTCAAATAAAATTAAAAATATTTTCAGAAACTGACAATTCATGCTGAGCTCCCTGCTTGAGATGTTTGATGAAATTCAAGATGAACAACGACGATGCTGGCATTTGTTCGTCCTCAATCTCATCCAGTACAACTTCACCGCTCAGTAATTTCAATTTTTCCTTCTCAAATTCTGTCAATGAAGGGTCTGCAAAAGTCTGGAAGTATATGTTTAAACAATATGTGAGTGAACTTGCATTGTTGGGCTATGTTTTAAGATTGCGATTAAAATTAATATCTAAGACTAACTAACTGTTTTACAGAACGTAGTTTTGACATTTATAAACAGTAAGATTATTTTAATGAATATCATATAATATTCATCATGTCTTCATTATTTGAACGATAAATTATATCATTAACATTGTTTTGAATAATACGAATAATGAAAAATTAATGAATTCAAACTTCAAGAGAGGCAAGTTCACACTGATAAGGATTAAAACTTGATATGGATCCGTAAGTCCACGTGCCATCATCAACTCCCTCCCAGTCTCCTAACTCCACCTGATCAGAAGAATAGCACAATTAAAAGAGGTAAATAACAAAATTCTCGAATACCGAATTCATAGAAAGAGTCAAACTTAGCCTGATGATTTATAACTCTGAATCTTAGAAAGAAAAAGTTGTAAAAACCTCCTGGGGCAAGCAGCTGACATATTGCAAGTTGTTCTCGTCAGATGAAATTTGAGAGTACTCGCCATCATTCTCCTGTTGCAAATTTATAATAAACATCCTTACAAACCAGTGGTACAGTCAGCATACATTAGACATACGGACATCAAACAGCATATTAAACGTATAAAACAAACAACAATAACATATGCATATTAGGCAAACGAGCAAGCAGCATACTGTCAATTTTTTATTGAATGTGTGTTTTATGGTGGCTAGTTATTATGCTAATTATTTCAAATGTTATTCGGCTTTTGGCTTCGACCGAATTCACCATTCGGTACATTTCTACAGCCAAGTGCCAGCCTGTGCAAAGAAATGATAATTAAACAGCTTTGGATGAAAACTCACAGGGATCTCTCCGTCAGATAATGCTCCATATATGTCCATGTTTTCATCAACCACGTCACAGCCATCTGCTATCTCTCCTTTTAAAAACAATTATACGAATTCTATTTAATTAAATGTTAATATTATCATTTAGAGTTTAACGAAATAGTTTATATATAAATTACATTTAGGGTCACCTCGATAATTATTGAAATAATTAGGTTAAATAATTCTTGCCATTTTGTAAACAAAAGTGAGGATCATTTTTAATTGAAATAGAAATATGATTTTTTAATAGAAGGTATTGAATAACATTAAATGTTATAAGTATGATAATTAACAAATCTGATTATAAAAAATAACCGACCTGGCTCTGTGACATCCTCCTCGTCATCGAAATAAATGTTCGGCGATGAAGACCTGCATTTCTTGTGCTGCACTCCTCCCATCACATCTCCTACCAGTTCTCTCTTCTTACCACGAGCGTTATTCTCAGCAGATGCTGATCATCGAAAATAAACATAATTCACAATTCATAATTTACAATTCATGATTCACCATATTATAAGTTTAGAATTTTGTGAAAATTTTGACTGGATAATTAGTTTTAAAATAAATTGGCACAAAGCAAAATGAAATGAAAAATTTCAAAACAGCGAATGCAGACAGTGATAAGAGCAAAAGAAAGTGTAACACAAGCACGCACGCAAACATACATACACCAATAACAAAGACCAAAGCAAATTATCTTCAGTCTTTACATTTTAAAATTATACAAGTACAATGCGTTAACTATTCAGTCAAAAAAGCTTTATGCATTCTTACAAAGATATCTAACCTTTTAAAAGTAAATAAATATTAATCTAAAATATTGTTTCTGTTTTAAAATTGACGAGTTGAATAAATATTTGAAAAGAATTGTTTGGAATCTTGAAAAAATATCTAAGAGAACAAACAACACCAACAACAACAACAACAACACACGTTTAGACGGCATTTTCCTCGAGATCGGGGGTTGCCGTTTGGCTACCTATGATAAAACCGAAATACCCCTCGACGCCATCCACATCTGTCACTCGCCTCAGTATCACGCAGCCCCGCTTTCACCCTGTCCTTCTCCACCTGCTCTCTCCATCCCAATCGCGGACGACCCCTTCCTACCACTCCTTCAACCTCGAACTTCAACGCTCGCCTAATCCCGACCCTTTCATCCCTTCTCAACACATGTCCATACCACCGCAATCTCGATCTCCTTATCAATGTCACAATGTCCTCATTCAGTCCCATCATTGACATCAGCTCTGTACTACTCCTCCTATCCTTCACTTTAACCCCACACATCATCCTCACCATAGCTCTTTCAGCCCTCTGCAGTACACTCTCCTCCTCTCTCCTCAACACCCAAGTTTCACCACCATATACCATCGCTGCTCTCACACATGCTTTATATACCCTCCCTTTCATCTTCACTGACCATTTCTTTCCACACAATACCCCACCCAGTTCCCTAAATTTCATCCATCCCACACGAACTCTAGCCGTAACTGCGCTCAAACATCCTCCATCCGCATTCAGCTTATCCCCTAAGTAAACAAAGCTTTCCACTCTTTCAATACCACCACTCAACCCCGTCCTTGCGTCCGTCCTATTAATCACACCATGAACACATTTCTTACATTTGAACGTGCCTTCCACCTTTTTCAGTGCCCCCCTCACACCCCTACATCTCTTATGCACCCATTTCTGACATCCTATACACAATACCGAGTTAGCCTTCACTCTCCTATCACATATCCCACAGGGGTCTATTTTACTTATCACTCGCTCCCTACCTTCCCCACTCACCATTACCTTCGTCTTACCAATATTAACTTTTAACCCTTTCTTTTCAATAACACTTTTCCATCTGTCAAATTTTAACTGCAATTCTTCCATGCTATCAGCCATCAAGACTAAATCATCTGCATACAAAATCTCAAATAACAACCCCTCCATTATGTTTCCACACACAACATCCATCACAATTGCAAACAGAAACGGTGATAACACTGATCCTTGATGCACTCCTACCTTAACACTAAAAGCGTCCGACATCCCCCTTCCAACCCTCACCTTTGTCTTTGCCCCTTCATACAGCTGCATCACAGCTTTAACAAGTCTCTCATTCACTCCTTTCTTCCTCAACGCCCATTCAATGACCTTCCTCGGTACTCGATCAAAAGCCTTTTCTAGATCCACAAAACACATGTACAATCTTCGTTTCTTCTTTCTATAATTCTCCTGCAACATTCTCACCATGAACAACGCATCCACCGTTCCCCTACCAGGCATAAACCCACACTGCATTTCATTAACTGTCACCATACTTCTCAACCTCCTCTCAAGCACCCTCTCCACTACCTTCATTCCGTGCTCTAGTAATTTCACACCCCTGTATGACCCACAATCTCTCACATCTCCTTTGCCCTTATACAACGGCACCAACACACTGTGTCGCCAATCCTCAGGTATACCTTCATCATCAAACATACTGTAGCAATCTCA
>NW_008704501.1:3018476-3030977 GCF_000326865.2 Helobdella robusta
ATGTTCTGCCGCCACTTCCGAAACCCCTGTCGCCTTACCTAGTTTCATTTCTCTAACTGCTTTCTCTACTTCCTCCATCGTCACCTTCTCTATAGGTCCGTGTGTGACCGCGGATTCCACATCTCCATCCCACTCATTCTCTTCATTCATCAACCTTTCCATATGAGCTTTCCACACCTGAGCTTTTTCCTCCTCATCTATGCACAACTTGCCAGATCCATCCCAAACACATCCATTCCCTATAACATCTTTCCTATCCCTCATTGACTGCTTTGCTACTTTGAACATTTTCCTCGAACTCACATCAAATTCCATTTCCTTCATTAACCTATCTGATGCTTTCGTCATTGCAGTTGCCACTGCCTGTTTTGCAACCTTCTTAGCCTTCCTATACTCAGACTCCGCTTCCTCCGTCATGTCCCTTCTCCATACCCTAAACCTCTCCTTCTTGACTTCCAAAACCCTTCTTATATCTTCATCCCACCACCACGTCTCACCATGCCTACACTTTCCTTTCGTCCATCCACATACTTTATCTGCCATAGCCAACACACAGTCCCTGTATCTCTCCCAAACATCTCCATCCTTACCACTCTCCCACTCTCACAAACAACACCAACAATGCTTTGAAATTTAATAATAGTTGCATAATATTACAGATGTATCTATTACACTGGGAGAGACTAAATTTTATTTTGCAAGGAGCAGAGGACTGACGTTTCAAAGAACTGTTACATGTACTTTAATTTGCGAAAACTCAGATTCAGCTATATAAAAGTTTGAAGAGATTTCTAATGTACAAACCGCTTGTTTTTCGTGAAACTTTATCTTTCTTTTCGGGCATTTTGAAGACGCCTTCCAGTCGATCGTGATTATCTCGCGGGTCCTTCACGGATCCCTTGTGCTCCAGCGGGATGTCTTTCGGACTGCTCGACTGAACTGCTTGACAGACCACTTAAAATAATAAGTATTATATTATTTTATATTATTATATATATATATACATAATTTTATTCATTTAATACATTGTATTATACGACCATGTTTGTTTCAGAAATATATCATACACCACTGTGCAAAAGTATTGTGCGTTTGCATTTAAGATTTTTTGAGACTTAGATAAACCAGGTGTGACTCTTATAATCTGTCACTGCCTGTGACCATTTTACATTTTATTATTGCTAAATTAATATCATTAATTTAAAAGTACTTATTTGATGTCACTCGTACTTGTCTTAGTCCCAGCAACAAATAAAAGAAAGAACAAACTTAATTGCCCAGAGCTCATAGGTGCATGGGACAAAATGTTAAACTTTCCACACTTAGCTCATCTAGCAATTTCTTCTATAGTGACAAAACTTCTAGACAATAAGTGCAGTAAAGGGAAAAAACATCAACTTGTCAAATGGTATAACCAAAGTTACAGGCAAATGATTATGCAAAAAAATAAAATTATGGATCCTTAAAGTTATTTTGTACTTGAGCACATAAAAAACATAGTGCAACTTTGGAGTTGTTTTTAATTCTTTTTTCAATGACTTAATATGAAAAAAAAACGAAAAAAAACTAATTTAAATTTATTGACTCTGTGGTGTTTTTTCATTAAATCATCTCAAATATAATATTTTATTTCAGTATACATTATATTTAAACACTAGGTTATAAAAGTGTTATCACTCTACAAATATATTCAATATACAAATTTATTGAATTAGGAATGTCCTTATAATGTTTCAAATTATTCCTTACAACATCAATGGTGGTTACAAATGAAACATAAGAAATAGTTGAAAAGATGGAACGTACCTTGCTGCTTGGCTTTGAAGGCAGACGTGGGTGGAGGAGAGGTGGTGCTTTGATTCAATGATGTCAACGTGCCATATATGGCAAGTGTTATGTTCTGATACCAGCCTTTTATTATCAATCCGTCTGTCAATTTCTGCAACGTTCACCGAATTAAAAGTCACATAATGATGATCATCAAATATAAATGTTTTCAAAATTGCATTGATTATTGATTTCATTGAAAAGTTTTGACTGAGAAAATGAAAAATATTTTCAGACATTCATTTTGATGGCAATGACATTTCAACTCTGAAAATCATTGGATTGTGAAACATAGTAGTGGCAGGAGCAGGAAAAAGAGTCAAACCAATCTTATGCAAATTCTTAAACTTAGTACTTAAAAAAATATACTTTCGAACAAAAACTACTGCATTCTGTTTATATTTGTGAATAAACTTTTTTAAATAAATATAAAAGAGAGGACCAATTGAACAAAAACTTTATCTAATGCTGGATGCCTTGAAAGAAACTGCTGTTGTGTTTTTGGGTTGATAAAAATTATTAAAATTAAAATGAAAAAAATATGAACAAAAAAAAAGAAACCTTTTGATCAGACTTTATAACATATTCACCATTCTCATGATAATCTAATCTGTAGGTAAGAAAAATTTGTCAAACAAAATTTAATTTGAATAAAATTTGAAAAAATGTCAGAACAAACTATAAAAGTTTAATGCATGTGAAAAAAGCACAAGATTGGAACAAACAGTGGTAATGTACAGGCAACAACTATTCAGCAATGTAAATATTTCAAAGTAAAATCTGGCTGACTTACAAAATACATTTTTTACAATTGTAGGAAAATTCATTAAGAATTATTAATAAAATTTTTGCATTTAATTCTCATTCAAACAAAAAAGACTTACATGCCAATCTTTTCAAAAGTTGAGGCATTTGGCTTACTAAGGTTGTTCACATAAAACTCCACTTTGAAAGAGGAAGGTGTTGTACACCTGTGATGCAACGATTTGTTAGCAAATTATTTAATAATAACAATAATAATAACAACATAAAATTGACATAAAAAAAACAAAAACACTGATGACGAAAACAATCATTTCAAACATTCCAACCAATACAGCTCAGTTTGGTTTGAACTTCTCGCTAAACCCTCAATACTACCAATTAAAACAACAAAATATTAAGTGCTTCCTCACCCATAAGTAACTTTTCCAGGAAAATCAACCAAAACTTTCAGTTTATTTGGAATAATTCTTACTTCTTGGATAATGACTGAGTTAGAAAACTGAACCAGGTCCAAATTTAAATCCTAAAAAAAAAATTTACAAGAAAAAATATTAAAAAATGACAAAAATTATAAACATAACAAAAGAATTCCTCTGCGTATAAATTAAGCATCCATCAATGTGTAAATAACAAATCATTAACAATTTTTCAGACCATTTGGTGCTACTTGAAAATATTTCTTTGCTTACTTTGTGTTATTAAAAAAATAATGCAAGATATTCTGAGTTTTAATGAAAAAGAGAGCCTCTGAATGATGCAAATGCCCAGCATGACATTTCTATTTAAGTATTTATTAACTTGCAACATACAAAAAGTAAACATTAACATTGTTCACCATTGTTTTTTAAACATGTCATGTTTGGAAATGAACTACAACCAAAGAATTTAATGATTGGCCAAGCAACACAAAAACAGTGAAAACTCCCAATTAATTTAAAATACTTATTCAATATCAATTTTCAACTTTTTAAATACATAAGCCAGAGAAGATTACGATTAGAGATTTAGGATATATATATATTATATATATATATTATATATAAATAACTGTATTGTATATGTTTTATATTCATATGCATATGAATAAAGAAACAAGGTTTATTATTATATGTACAAAATATGCTTCCTATAATACAAGCATGCAATAATATAAATAAAAATCTCTATCTTTATGTATCTCAATGCCAATCCACGAACCAGATACCTGGCCTTGGTCACTAACCTAACTAAGGCTCATTTATTTTTTATATTTGTTGAAATAATTATTAAATAATGGATTTTAGAGATCAATAGTCAAGAAAATTTTGTTAAATTTTTTATTTTATAATAATAAAAATAAATCAATATAAAAATGCAATGCAATGCAACCAGTTTTCAACAAGTAAATTCTAATTTTTTCATAAAAGAAAAGGTGATACTGTTGAAAGATAGGTGAGTGAAGTAAAATCCGACAAATTAATTAAAATAAAACTACTAATTCATTTCAGAGTTTTAATTCATTAGATTAGATTAATCATTAATGCAACACAACAGGCAACACAAACCTCCGAATTGTCGTGTGAGAAAGAATCCAAAAAAATCAAATCGTATGTTTCATCCATCTTCTTAATAAATTTAATTTATTTTAAATAATTTGGAAAAAATTTCGACCAATTCATTCAAATCCTCGATCGATCAACAAATTTCATTACGAGCAAAAATGTGGCATCGTTGGTCATTATATACATGTTTATATCATAATGCGATTGCATAGACATATATATATATATATATATATATATATATATCCATGCGCTATTGTAAAAATATTATGGCCAACCAAACTAATTTTACAAACAGAACCTAACGTCTTTTAAAATCTTTACTAGTCAGTCAGTCAGTCAGTCAGTCAGTCAGTCAGTCAGTCAGTCAGTCAGTCAGTCAGTCAGTCAGTCAGTCAATCAATAAATCAATCAATCAACCAACCAATCAATCATTCAATTAGTT
The DNA here is from genome assembly GCF_000326865.2 of Helobdella robusta. Taxonomy (NCBI): domain Eukaryota; kingdom Metazoa; phylum Annelida; class Clitellata; order Rhynchobdellida; family Glossiphoniidae; genus Helobdella; species Helobdella robusta. The sequence continues at coordinate 3,023,055 of NW_008704501.1, forward strand.
TTTAAAGCGCTATTTCCGCGATGTTCAACAGCGGTCTTCAGTGAATTTTGCAAACAGATGGATCTTTAGATCCGCTCTGAACTTCGTAAGTGATGGAGAAGTAGTCAGAGAAGGAGGTAGAGTTCCAGAGAAAAGAGCTAAAAAAAGCAAATGCAGATTCAGCAAAAGAGTTTTTAACACTAGTTAAGAAAAAGTGAGAACAAGAAAACGATCGTAAACCGGCGCGTTTAGTTTCAATTAATATATCTGATAAGTACTTAGTAAATAATTTAGATTGAAACTTATGCATAAATGTGCAAATTTAAAAAATTGTTCAACATTTTATAGATAGCCAGTGCAAGAGAACAAGATATGGAGATATACGAGAAAAGAAAGGGAGACGACAAACTAGACGAGCAGCAGAGTTAAAAGCTTTATTCAAAGTACCTATAAGGTGTAGAACCAGGAAGACCCTAGTAGAGCGAGTTACAATAATCAATACTATATAAAACTAAAGAAGTAACAAGAAGTAGGAGAGTAGGATCGTCAAGAGAAGGCAAAAGTTTTTTTATTCTACCAAGATGAAAGTATGAACTTTTAGCAACACTTTTAATCTGAGAAGAAAGAGACGTGCTAGAATCAAAGATAAAGCCTAGACTACGAAACATTTGAGAAACATCAAGAGTTTTAGAATCACGTAAGATAATAGAAGGCATAGTAATTGAGCATTTAGATTTATTAAAACAAATTAATTCAAATTTAGAAGTTTAAGACACATTCAGACCAAGCGACAATTGAAGAAAAACATAGAGATAGATTATAATGAACACTATTGAGATTAGATGATTAGATAGAGAAAAAGAAGTATAAATATAAGTATCATCAGCACTGACTAACAGCATTGACTAGTAAAAGAAAAATTATTAATAATACGATGTATTTCAGAAGTAGAGTATAAACAGAAGAGGGCCAAGGATAGAACCCTGAGGTTCTTCAAATCTTCGATTTTGAACCAAAACATAACCTGAATTTTATGCTTTGTACCATATAATTAGAATAAATATAACGGTCTTCGCTCATTTTTGACGGTCGAACAAGGAGCTTACTTCCGGAGGAAAATTGGAGGGTAATTTTTTATCGCCCAAGTCAAAAGTTACGATCGTATATTTACTAATTTCGGAATATTGCTTTTATTTAAAATTTCAAAATGTTTTAAAAGGTGATATTAGATGCTGTTTTTGGGATAGATATTGCTGTATGACGGTTAAGTATCTTTTTGCCTTTTAAATAAAAAAAATTTTTTGTGAACCACCAACAACACTAAACGACGATTAATTAGTAATTAAATTACTAAACTAAACTCTAATAAATAATTAAACTAAAACTAATCTCTACTGATTCTAATTACTAATTGAAATAAATAACAGATAACACTAACGAACATTAACAGATTAGACTACTAGAAACTACCAACCACTACCTACACTAATACATACTACTACTACACTAACGACTAACAGCACTTGTTCCTAAGATTCTAAATTCTATTGCTTGATTGGTTTTAAAATTTTTATTTACAATGCTTAGGTCTGGGAATAAAAAATATACTAAATTAAATAAATATATTAAACAACTTACTAATCAATTTTATAAAATAAACAATTTTGTAATTTGTTCAATTCAAGCTTCAAACTCCCCAAGCTAACTTGCAATTTAATTAAAATTTATTAATTATGAGTGATTCAAACTAAATTTTTTTTCATTTAATGTTTTACAAAAATATTCCTCATTCTTAAATTGTAGTACATGTTGTTATTAAATTTATTAAAGATAATGTGTGATTCCAGTGATTCATCAATCCATGACTTGTTAGATCATGATCATTCAGTTTTAAAGAATCTCCATCACCATAACCAATGAGGTTTGTAAAAATTGTACTTTTAATTTATTATATTTTATGCACTTAGAATGTTGTGTTATTAATTATTATCATTAATTTATTAAATGCTCTGCATACCTATGGCAAGTAAATAAAATAATTAAGCATAGAAATAGCCACAATCAAATTAATTAATATAGGCATGAGTATAATTTGGATAATAATAATTAAAAATATTGGTATCATTGAAAATGGATAGTCATAAATAAAAAAATAAATCATAAATTGCTAAAAATAATAGTTCCAGTAAGATTTTGCCTTACACCTACATCTTTTTTTCATTCTTATATTATAATAAATGTTTGTTATCAAATATATCAAGGATTGATTTCTCAATCAATGACTAGATTGAATGTCATGACCCTACAGTTCCAGAGGATCCTTATCACCATTAGTCAATAAGGTTTGTAGAAATCATCCCAGGCATACCATCAATGTTTTGTAGCCACCTTTTAATGTAGTGTTAATAAAATGACATTGAGAATAGTTATTTAAAACAATCTTATTAAAACTATTGAACAGGTATGACAAGATTACTTTCTTAATGTCCTAGTGTGAGGAAGATGTAAGCCATTTGTCCAAAGATAATCATATGCCTTATGCCCATACATATGCAGTGTCAACGCGAATGATTTTTGATCAGAGTCATATGTTCTAATTTTTTTAAACTTTTCCAGAAATTTTTCTGTTAATTTATTTGTTACATTAAATACTTGATGTGTATTTCATATAAAAACTTGATTATGCCAATTTAGTTAACTTGTTAAGCATTAATATAAAATTGACTCTACTTGTAATGGTGATTGGTATGATGATGATGATCCCAGTCCTAAACAGGGTTTATTATTCACAATGTCATTATGCCCTTTCTAAGTTTTAATAAAATACATGGAATATTGGTGAATGCATTTTATATTTTTTGTATAGATAATGTTGCAATGTACAATGATGATGTGAATTGCTTCCTTGTGTAACTGATGACATATAAATCCAACTAACTTGAAAACATGGGAATGCTTTCTTCAGGATTACCTTCCTTTCTCCATCATAACCCTTATAATCTTTATTACAGAAATGGTCACTGCATATTCTTGCATTTTTTGATGGAAGCCATTTGAAATCATTTATTTCCTGTCTGATGCACTTAATCCAATCGTTTTGCATTTTTACACTTTGAGGAAATCTGAAATTTTGTAAACTGTTACAGAAACTTGTGCATTTCTTAAGTATTGCTTTTAATAATAAAATGGTAATCCATGATAGCATTATATTATAAATTATAATAGTCTATAAAATAAAATGTATGTAATTGTAAAACAAAATAGTTCTATTCAACGAGTATAGGGATATTGTTACATTTATTTTAGTGTGAAGTTAATTTGAAAATAAACCTGTGAAAAGATGCATCAGAAATTTTCTCATTTCTATTTATTATTAATGCAATTTTTAATGCAACAGGTAGGCATGTTTGTGTATAGCTACGAAAATGAAAATTTACTTAAAAACAAAATTATTGTATCTGACACGAAAATTAGTACAGAAACAAAAACGAAAGAATAAATGACAATATAAAAATTTAAACATTGATTGAAAGAGTTTATTCTAATTATATGGTATGGGCAATTCGTTGCGAAATCGTTGGAGGAAATGGTGTCAACAGTAGTTATTTTACTGCATGGTAGTTAATCAGCCGGTATAAAGGTTATATTCAATTCCTATCAAATAAATTTGACAAAATATACACAGGCAAAACTAAATAAAGAGATAGACATGTAGTTATAATACATTTATAATGTTGTATTTACACATTCAAATTGTACAATTGTGTTATGGCGTAGTCTCAAATTATTTTAAATTCTCTCAGAAAATTTTAAACGTTTTACTACACTATATATACTAGTTATTTTTATCAACAATTTAAAAATTTTATCAATAATTAAAATAAAATTTCAAATTGATTTCATTGCGATATCACTAATGATTTTTGCAACCTGACTGATTAAAAAGCATCAAAGAAAGTTAAAATAGGATGGAGAATTTGTTATATTGGAATATTCGTTTAAAAAGCGAGCAAAATTTTAATATAAAAGCGCTTATAAATCTATGCATATTGGCTCAGCTTGGCTTGGCTCGGCTTGGAATCGGATGTTAAGCAAGGTGTGGTCTTAAACTATTTTGAATTCTCCCCGAAAAATTGGAACTGCGTGCGTACATATATGGTAATGGCTACTGTTGTTTTTTATAATGAATTTATGCATATTGGCTCAGCTTGGCTTGGCTCGGCTTGGAATTGGATGTTAAGCAAGGTGTGGTCTCAAACAATTTTGAATTCTCCCCGAAAAATTTGAGCTGCGTGCTTACATATATAGCACTGATTACTGTTGCTTTTATAATGAATTTTTATTATATATATATATATATAAAGTGACTGGAATCCATGTATACAAATAATTAAATTATATTATATTAGATTGTGTTTATATGAAAAGCAATATAGCAGATTCAACCGCCAACCAGAATGTTTCGAAGGCGTTCGTTCGATGACTTCAATTTAGTACGGTTAGCATTTTGGTTAAGACTGTATAATAGTGTAGTACATACATTAAATAAGTTTTTTATTGATGTGAATGATTGAAATGATGAAAATGTATGGTTGAAACGAGTATATTTCTGCCTCGCTCGAGTCGGAGTGCCTGATCTCATTTTTTTATATTTATATTTTTTTAATTTATTTATTTTTATTTAATTTTATTTTATATAGAGTTATATAGAGTTATATAGAGTTATATAGAGTTTGCATGTCTGTGGTTTGTGTGTTTGTATGTTGTATTTTTTATATTTTAGGTGGGTTCTTTAGCGGTTGCTCATACATACATACATACATCATGTTTGTTTGTGTGGTAGTATTTTATGTTCTGTTTTACTCCTTTTTCTCTTTCTTCATGAGTCTTGAGTTAAGTTAATGAAGCATAGTAGGTAGGTGAGGTAAAAATTAATTTATTATATAGGTAGGCTAGGGCATAAGGTAATTTAGTTACATAGGTAGGTTAGGGACTCCTATTCTTTTACTCTACTTGGTGGTGTGATTTTTGTTTTGTGTTTTTTTTTGTTTTGTTTCAAATCATACATTCAGCAGGTACGCGGTGGTTCCTGGTTTTAGTGGGATTTTTATTGATTGAATGTGTGTGGTAGTATGCATGGTTATGTAGAGTTATATAGAGTTATATAGAGTTATATAGAGTTATATAGAGCATAAATCCTATATAGATACCGTTCTTTGCGGTTCTTTTCTTTGCCGACCGGTCGGCTTCTTTGCGTTTCTCAAATTTCATTTAAATTAATTAAATAAATAAGGTTTTTCCATTCATCTAGGTTCATTCAGGTTCATTCATTCAGGTTATAGCTTCCAGAGGAGTTCGTCGTGGAGGATCAGAATGGTCGTGATGTCACCCTACGTTCAACCTTAACCCTAACTTCCGACTTTACGGTTTCTTAACGGTTTCTTTTTTTGCCAGTTTGCTGTCTTTTTTGGCTGGTGGATTTCACCGCGGCTCGTTTCTCTATTTTCATTTAAATTAATTAAATAAATAGGATTTTTTCATTTCATTCAGGTTGAAGCTTCCAGAGGAGTTCATCATGGAAGATGTCAGGCTACGTTCGTTCATTCAGTGGCAAAGAATACCTGCCTGACTGGGATACGTTTTATTCTTTTTTTTTCTGTAATTTAACATTAAGTAGGAATGCTCACACGCACACACACGCACACACAATTACATTAAGTAGCTATATAGGTAGGTTAGATAGGCATAATTTTAATTGTAGGTAGGATAGATAGGGAGCATCCAACACTAATGTAGTTGAATAGGTAGGCAGCGTAAGTTTATCTCTTCTATTTTATCTTGCACCCACATTACACGCACCAACGTATTACACACACACACACAAATACATACATAAACACATATGTTAGTATTTGAGCGTAATTTTATTTTCATTACACATTCTAATTTATTATTACTAAGGTTGAGAGTAATTTAATTTCATAGGTAGTTAAGAGCAATAATGTAATTCTAGGAAAAATCTTGTAATGTAAATTAAAACGCTGTAAGTGTATCGATAGGTAGGTTAATTGTTAAGTTTTACATTATCATTATTGAGTTGGAGCCCAAGGCATTACGTAGGTGGTGGGGTGGGTGCCGAAAGGCCAATGAATTGGGCTCTTGAGTTTTGTAATTTTAGGTAAGCTAGGACCGTAATGTAATGAATAGGAAGGTTAAGGCTACGTTGTAACACATACTCATTAATAGATTCAGGGTTTAAGTTTTATATTATTATTACTAAGTTGGAGCCCAAGGCATTACGTAGGTGGTGGGGTGGGTGCCGAAAGGCCAATGAATTGGGCTCTTGAGTTTTGTAATTTTAGGTAAGCTAGGGCTTAATTGTAATGAATAGGTAAGTTGAGGGTACGATAGCCGATAGACTCTGAATTTCGAAGTCTCTTGTCAGAGGTAAGCCTTGGCGGCCAGTGGTGAACCGGCAATGGTTTACTATCCGGACGGCAATGGTTTACTATCTGCACGGTAATGATTTACTATGCGGCATGGCCATAGTCTACTACCCGCACGGCTTCCGGACGGCAAATGGTTTACTATCCGCAAGGCAGTAGTCTACTATCCGCACGGCAATGGTTTACTATCCGGTGCCCTGGCTGTCGGTGAACCTCTGTGCAAGGAGGGAGAATGAAGGGGAACTTTCGACTATCGTACCATTAACATTTTATTATAGATTAGTTAAGGTAATTGAATAGGTAGATAGGATTATTTTTATTAAGCAATTTAAGCTGCAGGCACCGCTAAGCTTGCTAATGAGAATTTTCTCTTTCTCCATTCCACGGGCTGTGTTTCAACAACAATCTCGAGGAGGACTGGCACCAGTTTTGGAGGACAACGCAGGAAACGGAAGGCACTCATCATTTTGCCTTTGTCGAATGGACGACGGTAAGTTTTTTTTACATTTTACTCTCTTTATTACTTTCAAATATTATTTATTTGCCATTATTTCCATTTTATAATTTTTTGCTTCTAAGATTCTAACATTCATCTACTACTAAGCTAATAAAAATAACTTGTCTACAGACTGATGAGAGGTGGGCAGTGGTGGGCGTCAGCTCGAAGAAAACAACAACGCCGATTTTTGAAGTATGGTTTAGTTTCGTTGCTTTTATTTTTTTCATTCATTCATTTTGTCACACAATCTTTCATTCATCAATTAATTGACTCATTCTATTCATTCATTGAATCATAGATTGTTTAATTAATTTATTCAATCACTCAATCATTCGCTCAATCATTTATTCGGTTGTTCTTTCGTTTTAACATTCATTTACTACTAAGCCAATAAAAAAATTTGTCTACAGAATGATCAGAGGTGGGTTGTGGTGGGAGTCAGCACGTTTCATGATGGTAATCTCATGGTAAGATAAGTTGCTTCTTACTTTTTTTCAATGGCTTGTTTTTTATTTTAAAAATTTAACTTTCTTTCAATTTTGTTTTTCAGTATCCGGTAAAATTCATTTCCTCGGTGCGTGTCAGATGATGGTCGGTTAGGGTTTTTTTGTCGTCGCCTTAAATTTTACCATTTTTGAACAATCTTTTTAATAATGTCTATTTATTTATTTGTAAAATGTTGACTGGTTTCTAGTTTCTTATTTTGGTTATATAATTTTTGGATATTTCCTGATTTACTTTGTATATATGCATGCATGAATAATTTCTGTTTGGTATGTTGGTTTAGTCATTATGATATGCTGTGAACTGTCCTTACTAAATATTCATGTTTCGTGATAATTATTTTTTATCGATCGATATTTTGTTATATTTGTTTGTTTAAAATCTGAACTTTTTAAAAAATTGACATTTAACAAATTTTAATTTCGTCACTTTTCATCTTTTGATGATGTCAAATAAAAGCAACTGTTGTGTTTTTCTTTTCATACTAAAATCTCG
>NW_008704501.1:3031027-3098733 GCF_000326865.2 Helobdella robusta
TTATGATTTCATGTCCATCTAACTTCACTGTGCGTGGAGCGCGTTCTCTTCTTCGCGTGACGTTTATGTTATACAGCCACATTTTTTAATCTAAATTTTTTTAATTTTATCAAATAAATTAATAAATAAAACTAATTTAAATTATAAAATTAATGATGTCAAAAAGAAAAAGCGTTTATCGTGAACAGTTTTCAACTGACTTTCCAGGGATTAAAAACAGTAAAAAAGGTGAAAATTATGCCTTTTGCGAATATTGTTCAACTGATGTTAGTATTGCGAACGCAGGCGTTTCATCTATTAAACAACATTTTGAAAAAGAAGTTCACAAAAACAACGTGAAAATTAAAAAGTCTACTGTCGGAATATCAAAATTTTTTCATAGTAATAATTTGCCCACATCTAGAAAAACTGCTGCAGCAGAAGGAGCATTTGCATATCATGTCGCTTTTCACTCGTTATCGTTTAAAGCTGCAGATTGTACAAATCGTTTAATTTCAACTGTTTTCGCTGAATCGGAAACTGGTCGGAAATTTTCATCTGCTCAAACAAAAACGCAGACAATCATTTCAAGAATATTGGCTCCGAAATCAATTGAGAATCTTTTGTCTGAATTGGGCAGCGAGCCGTTTTCTATTGCAACCGACTCGTAAAATTTTAAAGAAATCAAAACATTCCCTATCATTATTCGGTATTTTTCGCATGAAGGATTGAAAGTTGAATTGTTAGAGTTTTTCAAATTTGCCAGGAGAAACGTCAGAATTGATTTTCAAATATGTAATGACTGTACTTAGATTCAAATTGAGCCCTAATAATTTGGTAGCGTTCAGTGCTGACAACGCTAATGTAAACTTTGGTGGAGCAAAACAGAATGGTCAAAATAACGTTTTTGCCAAATTGAAAAACATCAATCAAAACTGATTGCTGTAGCCTGTCCAGCTCACATTCTCCATAATGCAGCTAAAAAATCCTGTGAAAGGTTTTCACTTGACATTGAATCGTTGCTGTTCAAAATCTTAAGCTATTTCAATGGATCCACGCTGCGACATGAAAAATTTAAAGAATTTTGTGAATTTATGGAAATTCAATATGCTAAATTTCCAACTCATACTCGCACACGATGGTTAAGCCTTCTTCCATTGATTGAACAAATTTTACAGTTATGGGGTGGCTTAAAATCACTAGTTCTATCAACGGATGACATTCCAAAGGTTCTGGAAAATTTATTCTCTGATGATTCAAATGAAATCTACTTCTGGTTTCTACAGAGCTCATTGCAGCTGTTTCAGCAAACTTTGCTGATACTTGAAAAAAAAGACCTTGTGCTTCCTGAAATGATAGAATCACTGACAGGATGCAGAAAAATTTTTTTGGTGCCATGACTCAATCAAAGTTGCAATCATTAGAGGATTCTAATTTGGCTAATCGCATAGAAAAGGTGTTTTTAACATTTTATTCGACATCTGTTGATTACATTCAGAAGTGGTTCAGAATTACTGATTGTCCGTCTTCTTCTAAGTGGTTAATGCTGAAATCTGTCGATACAATTTTGTATAAGGATATTCGAAAATCTGCAGAGTTTCTAATGCCAGAAATTTCTGTGAAAGATTCTCTGTTTGATGAAACGAGTCTTCTAATTTCACTGTTGAAAGATTCAAAAGAAAGTTTCCACGAATTGCCCATTGATATAAAATGGGCTGTTCTGTTTCAAAACGAACTGTTTTTAGATTTGAAGAAATTGGTATACACAATTTTTGCCATTCCTACCTCGAATGCTGCTGTTGAGCGAATTTTTTCATTATGTAATAAACAATGGACTGATGATAGAAACTGCCTAAAAATTGATACTGTTAAAAGTTTACTACAGGTAAAGTTTAATTATTCTTTAACATGCTCTGAAATGTACACTTACTTGTTAAAAACCATGACTTAATTAAGCAAATACAATCAAAGGATAAGTATGTTGGTTGATTTCAGTAGTATGCCGGAGATCAGAGACTTATACAAAAAATTGAGAAACTGTCGTATAGATTGAGTACTACAAGGAAGGAACGCTAGTATTTTTATTATATATATATTATAATCCGAATATATTATATATATATAATTTTTATTATATATACATATATATATATATATATATTTTGTTGAAATCGATCGCTGTTACTAAATTGTTTCTTTTCTTTTTTAGATTTTCCAACTTTCGAATTAGTTTTTTTATGTTCGTAATCTAGGTCGTGTATTAAGTTTCCTAAAGTCATTTTTAACAATTTTATTTCCCGACGTTTCGATGATATTACATCATTTTTAAGATTAATTTTATAACTAATTTTTCCGTAGTTATATAGATATCTAAACAAAGTAAGTTTGAAATTTCAAACCTAGATTACGAATACGAACATAAAAAACTAATTCGAAAGTTGGAAAATCTAAAAAAGAAAAGAAATAATTTAATAACAGCAATCGATTTCAACAAAATATGTATAAAAGAGAACCTACTGCCGAATTACACAGACATATATATATATATATATGTATATATATATATATATATGTATATATATATATATATATATATATACACACACACACACATATACATATATCTGAATCTGGTTTTAAATTTTGAATTTGAATAAAAGAAATTTCCATTGTTATTAGTATTTACTGAATTTAGATTTTTTGTAAAAATTGTCCTTTTTTTTGCGAAAAGTAAATGGGAGCCCTATGAGCCAACGGGAAGCCAATGAGTTTTGCAATGAATAAGCTTCAGTGAGTGCATGGCATACATTGACCAACTTCGAACATACCAAACATTTTTCAAATTTGTCAACTTTGCTTTGGAAATAACTTTACGCATGCTTACAGAAGATTTTCCTTTTGTCCGCCTTCTTTGTGGAACAGTCTGCTCTCATCTTTCAGACAACAACCGTCTCTTAGTCTGTTCAAAAAAGCACTTGGTCGCGATCAAGGTGGCAATTCATCCTGAGCGCTCCAGACGCTGTGCATGACACATTATTATAAAATCATATATTATATCCGCTTATAGGTTTTGTACTATATATTTTATAATAAATATAAAAACATTTAGCAAAGTTGTAAAACAACTATTTAGTGTTTTTAATGTAACATTGGTCTACTATTGTTGCGCATGTCTGCGGATTGATTTTTTTTAATTTCAATGTTAATCTAAAATTTAAATTTATTAAAAATTGACGGCGGCGACGAAAATGTCGCGTTAGGTCGGCCAATCATGCCTGACGTTATTTTCCTTCTATTGTTGCAAATTTACAAACTTATAACGATGCTGAACCGCTGACTGATTTGATTTTCATTTTAATAATAAATTTGTTGCATAGCTAATTTAAAAATTTAGTTAGTTATTTCTTATTTCAATAAAAATAAAATTGTAAATATTAAAAATAAGTTCAATATTAATGTGTAAATATTTGAAAAAATTCATTTGATGGTTGAATTTGATTCCACTTTCTTGTTGGGAGAAAAAATATGGATAATTTTTAAAAGACTGTTCAGTCTTCAGTGTTTGTAGTGGTTTGAAAGAAAATAGTTTATTACTTTGTATTGTTTTGTATGTGTGTGTCTTCTTTTCTTTTCACATGATGTCCACTTTTGAACTACACAAAATCAACAATAAAGGAAATAATGAAGACACACCACTAGGTTCCAGCAACTCATCTGGATCACAGCAAGGTCAGCCATTTTTTCCTTTTACCTTTACTAATTTAATCTAAATTTCTAAATAGAATTTGCTCTTGCTCTAGTCAGTGAAAAGTAAAATAAATATTTTTAAATAGTACTTTAGTCTTAGTACTTAGTCTATTAGTCTTAGTGGAAGTGCTTCCTTATGCTTTAATGTGGCTTAGTTAATGTTAAATGATATGGCTTATATTAAAATAGTCATTTACTGAAAATTAGTATATGATATAAATAAATGATAGCAGAGTATTTATTTGTGAATATGTTTATTATATATTTATATATTCTCAACTGAATTTTATTACAGAAAATTACTGTGATATTTGCAATTGAGTTATCTTCAGAGGTGCTGATTGTGTTTTGTCTTGATGACAAAAAAATGCTTTAAAAGCTTTACAGAACTCTATAGCAGATACCTAGATACCTGTGTTAAATTTTGAAGCAACCTAAATTATAGTACAATGAGTTCCAAAATGAATAAAAGGTTTTGAATTAAATTAAGTCAGACAAGAGATCTATGCTTTGCTGATCTTGATTAAATTAACTTTCTTGAGGAATAAATTAAATAAGTTAAATTTATCAACTCTCTCTCTAATAAATTACTGTGTTTTTAAATTTAAATAAACATTTTCTCACCACTATCAGCACTATTTTGTTGAATTAACAAGTATTTTTTGCAAATTTTCTTCCATTGGCATAAATTACTTTACTAAAAAAAAACACCCACAAAGTTTTCTACTGAAATATGGTCTATTGAGCTTGTAGGTTTTGATGAAAGGAAGCCTCTAAACATAATGGATTGGGTATTATGTTCCTAAAATTTAATGCAATGATACACTGCATAAAATAAATGGATGCGACAGCTGACTAGTTTTGTATTTTGACCAAAGTGTGTTTCTTATGATTATAAGTTTTACTATTTTTAGTTTCATTACTTTTTGACTGTTGCTATCAAATAATATTTTTTTAAAGAGTTTAACACTAAACAGCTATTTACATAGTATTGTGACTAGAGAAATATGTTAAACTTCTCACAGAACATGAACAAGTTATTCCATCGACCTTACCTTGTTCCTCAGTCAAATGTGATGACATTAAACTTTTTGCTTCTCTTCCAGCAAATCTCGCAGATGCCAGCCAGTTGTTCATAGATGACAAGTGCCCCATCTGTTCTGATAAAGTATCTGGTTATCATTACGGCCTGCAAACCTGCGAAAGTTGCAAAGGTATATTTTTCAGTTCTTTTTCTTTTTTATTATATGGCATGGTTGATCGATCAACTGAATGTAGATTGTTCAAAAAATAATCTAATTTTATTAATTCGTTAACATTCTCTAACTTTCAATCTAAATTTTTTTATTTGTTCTCTATAATTTTATTAAGTGAATAAAAAATATGGCAATAATGTTGTATTAAAAAGTGTATCTGTTTTGTCTTTACTTAATGCATTCCTGCTTCATGAATTTTAAAGAGCATTATATTCCAGTTGATACTTTTGTTTCAAAATTATAATGAACTGATGTAATACAATGTATATGCAATAGTTATATCATGGTATTTGGAAACCATTTATACTCTACATTTCTGTATATTCATTTTCATGCAATACAAATGCACCAAGTGGTTGATGAGTGTTTGTCCAAAGTTATATGAACTTGACAATTTTTGTTTCTTCTATGATATTTTGATATAGAGCTTATTTTCCTTGCATTGTTATATTTTTATATATTGTCCACTTTTTATCCATTTGGAATTGATTTCATGTAAGGTATTTTTTGTTATAGTATTTTAATTTGAGCTTTCTTCTAGCATCATTTTCAGTTTTCGACTGAAAATTTAGCAAATACACAAATTCGTAATCAACTTTTTTTAAAATCATTCTTGGATGTCTCTCTAATGAAATTGGTGCCAGAATGTTTGATGTTATTAGCCTGGTGGTTTGAACAGCCTATTTGCACATGAACTCCCATTTCTGACATTTTAGGAAATATATCAAGAGATTTTTTACATTTAAAAAAATTTTTTACCGGCACTAAGATAAATTTTATACCACAGGATTTTTCAAAAGGTCAGTTCAGAACAACAAAAAATATTCTTGCATAGAGAATCAAACATGTCCTATAGACAAGACACAAAGGAAAAGATGTGCTTATTGCAGATTTCAAAAATGCCTTCTTGTTGGCATGAAACTGGAAGGTTATTATTATTTTTTAAATTATTTTTTAGTTTTCTTTTTAAATCTGAAATTTTTACTTTTTAGATCATGTACCTGTTAGTTCCATTTTTTATAACAGCTTTCTCAAATGTTTCAAACCGAAATGATAATATTTTAGGAGCTAATGTTTGCAACATTATCCACCAATGCCATTATTTTTTAAAGTTCAAATCTGTTTCCTACTGTTTTGTCAATATTTTACTCTTGCCTATTGTTGTCTCAATATCTTAATATTAATGTAAGAAGTAGTTTTTAACCATTAAGAGTTATAATAAAAATGTAAAGAGGTTTGTGAATGAATAATCTTTTTGAACAGCTGTGAGGCCCGACCGCATGAGGGGAGGCAGGAACAAATTTGGTCCCGTGTACAGGAGGGACAGGGCCCTGAGAAGACAGTTGCTATCCAGACAAGCAGAAATGGGTTTACTGCCCATGGTGTCATCCATTGCTGCTAAAAATCAAGGCAGTGAAACTCTGCAGCCAGACATTATGTACCAACAACAACAACAACAACTGTTAACTTTGAACGATACAGACTCCAAGCCTTCTTCATCTGCTTTGAAACAAATCACTCCTCATAGTAAATCGATAGACTACATGGGCATTCAGAAAGTTGATGATGATTTAGATATAAAGCCTTCTATTGAAATGCTGATTTTGCAGCAACAATACCAACATCAGGAACGTCAACAGCAGCAAATACAGCGTCCGCATTTGATGTCTCCCAAAAAAACACATCTGGTTAGCGATCAACAGTTTTCTAACAATCTGTTCTATAACAGCAATCAGGTAAATAAAAGCCAACTAAATTTAAATGCTCCATTGACCTTTTCAGATTTCAATAGTTTTTTAGATAAAAATACATCGACCACAAGTAATAATTCACCATTGAAATCTTACGGCCTTGTAGGTGACTGTTCAGACTTGAATCAAAATTTTCGTAAATGTGAAAAAACAAAGGATCTCGTGCAATTAGGATCTGATTCCAATTTGTTAATATTAGATAGTTTGCATCAAAAAAATGTAGATCATCTTATAAATAACTCACATACTAAGATGCAGGATGCCTCTCCCAGCGACTACCTCAAAATCAATCACAATCATCAACAGTTTAATCTTTTACATCATCAACATTTTCAACAATTACAACAACATCAGCAGTTACAACGGCATAAACTTGAACATTTACAATCACCTTCCATCTTAAGTTCTCAGGGGCAGCAATCAAATCATACTTTCACAAAAACCTCACAACAGCATCAGATTCAACTTGATTATCAGATCCAACTTGATCATCAGTTTCAACTCAGGTCCATTGCTAGTTTACAGCAGCCTTTAAATAGTAATTTTCAATTATTAGACAACAACAATAATGAATGTGGAATGAATACGATGCATGTTACTCTAACTGAACCACAATCAATAGTGAAGTTCCAGGGGCCACCTTCAAAATTTGAACTGTCGACTGCGGAACATCAGCAACTCATGATCGTTACATCACCTAAATCATCATCATCATCATCCAAACAATCCTCTTCCTTAACTGTTTCAGTTCCCTCATCATTATATTTTGATTCCATGAACAATGATGACAACCACATGCAAACATATTCTCGTACCATTCGTCTCATTACTGACCTGCAAGGTAATGACCATCGCCTTCACGAATCGACAGCTAAATTGCGACAAATGACAGATAATTTAATATTACACTTGGAAGACACCATCGTTCAACTGCAGCAGCATACTTCCCTAGAGGACGCCAGAGAGTTATGCATTAGATACATGATTCAAGTAAATTTTTTTCATTTTTTCATTCTGATAAGATGCTTTGTTGATTATTTTAATTTGCTCTAAGTAAAAAATACTATTGATAAATTTCCACTTGAAGGTGTTTTGTCGATTGGTTGATCAAGCATTGTTCTATTTAGTCAGTTGGGCTCGCAAAGTGCATTTTTTCAAAGAACTATCCGTTAGTTGTTCTTTTTTATATAAAATCTAAAAGTTATTTTACAGAATTTTTTTTACTCTATTATCTGGATGTCACTTTGCAAGTTCAGTAACTATAATAAAACCAATACCATCATTGCTGTATACTACTTCTATCCTGACCAGCTAGATGTAAGCAGCTAAACAAAGTTATGCTAATTTAAAATAGACATTAGAAAAATTTTAAAAAAATAAGCTAATGACATTTAATGTAAATTTTTCAAAAATGCGAAAAATGATAGTAAATGAAAATTTTTTATGAAATGGGCTAAGTATTAGTACGATTTTTCGGAACTGAGGCAACAGGATGAGAACTGGCTTAAGTAAGCAACCGGTCTAGCTTGAATTAAAACCAAATTAAATGCACTATCGGAGTATATTGTACTAATTAGCATATGTAATTTTATTTAGATACATTAAGTGAAGAATGATGTAAGGGAATATAGCTAATGTACAAGGGTCTTCTGTACAGTGATCAAAATTGGATGTAACTATCTTCGAAGCAAACACCATATGACAAATGAATTGAGAAAATTAACAACAATTGTAATAGCAATTAATACAATTGTAAGAAATTTAATTTATTAGCATTCATAAAATGTAAAGTATTATTATACAATATCTAAATTCATGGAAGATGAAAATGAAAGAATATTTTATTTCTATGTTCAAAGATGTCAGAACGAAAATTTTCCATTACATTTTGTTTGATTTGAATTAAATTTGGAGACGTAACCTTGTGCATAGATTTTTAAAGATCAGTGACAACTTGGGAGAAATTTTTTGAATATCTTAAATATATTTTATTGTTGGGTTTGGAAAAGTTATTGTTTGAATTTTCAAAATTGCTAAATGAATACATATTAAAGTCAGCAAATCAGTTGTTGGAAAGCGTTAACAAAAAGTTATTGAAAATAATAGTCGAAAATTTGCGTTTTTTTTTGAGTTTTTGTGTGCCAGGTTTTTGAATGAAGGATGTATTTCCTATTGTATCAAAAATTAAATAATTAAGCTGTGGGCTAGCCAAAAAATGTTGAAGTTTTGATTGAGTAATAAGACATCTGTAGAAATAGATGGGCTGGGAATTATTCTTTAGAACATCTGATTTGATGTTCATAAGGTAAATTAAAAAAATGATGAAACCCGTATCTGTTGAAAGATTTTATGTTTATGCGGTACGTTTTGTTTCAGATATAATAAAAAGCACACACTGAATTTGTTTAAAATGCTAGAGTCCATTCTCTTCAATTTTTGAGTTAATGCATTTACAATGAAATTATTTTAAAGTAAAAAGTTAATAAGTGCTGGCAGCTGGCACTTAGGGTTCCTTCTCTTTATAAAACCAAAAATTGTAATTCAAAGTGCACAAGGTATTCAACATCACTAAATCTTTTTTACGAAGGTTGACGATCAGATGAAGTTGCTGGAATGCTGCTGGAGTGAATTGCTGCTTCTCGATGTCATTTACAAGCAGATGGGATGCACTCCATCCAGAGATGTAGTTATGGTAAACATTTTTTCTTTTTTATAATTTTTATTTTTCATCGAATATATTCTGTTAAATTTATCAAATTATTGTCAAGTGTATCAATGTTTATTGGCTTCATTATCCAGACTTGTTCATAAATTTCTTGTTATGGCAATCCTGAACTTTTTTAATTTTGCGTTTTCTAGCTTAGTCTACTTTCAAAACATTTTTCTCAAACATTTCAAAGTTATGAATGTTTAAGCTACTTATTTTAGAACAATACTGGATCGATTTTGAATTTCACATTGTCTTTCTCTTTGAAACATTTTTTAGCATTCAATATTTTCCAATGTTTTGTAATGAACAAAACTGTACTTTCCCATTCTGTTTCCCTTCGCGGTAAATATAGTAAAAAAAATTTTTGCTTCTTCAATCAAAGAAAAAATGTAGATTCAATTGAGATTGTTCAATCAGCATCCATGAAAAGAAGTGTTGATTTGTAGATTTTTTAAGGCAGGCATTTCCAATAGCTTTTCTATTATAAATTTTTGTGATGATGATGAAGTGGCAGTGATGATTTGACTTGATTAAAATGACTAAAACCTAAAACAAATTATTCGTGAACAACTCAAAGGACAAATGAGTGTACCATAAAAATAGTTATGTCATTTTGTTGTTAAATGAACATAAAAGCCTAAAAAAAATCACAGTGCAACAAAACTATGAACATTTTTTCATGCAACAGTTGAAATGTTCATGTTTTAGATAAGGTGACCTCGTGGTTTAATCTTGACATCCATGGTTTTTGAAATATATGTAATGCCGATTCTTCATTTTTTGTACATATTTATAGTTTTCAGTCACTATAATCTGTTTGTAAAGTGTTTTGACTTTCCAATAATTCCACATAATTTCAACTTCTGTAATTTCTGTTAAACTGTCTGCTTTATTTCTTAGATCAACTTTTCAAGCTTGTTTCAGGCATATTAGATTTCAACGCGGCTCATTCAATGAACAAACGACCGATGTAGTCGTAGTAGGTTTTAACACTCGTTTGGGAAATGTTTCTGCTGTAATGTGCCTCAGTCGCTTGCCATGGTGCTATATAAAATGACATTATTATTATCATTATTATTACTATACGTTTGTTTGTTACAACTGCAATCTTTCATTTGTTTTTCTATTATAAAATTTGTTGTGATGTTTTTATGATGATGATGACGATGGTGGTGATGATGACGACGAGGATGGGGGTGATGAAGATTTTTGATGTTTGGTTAGTGCTCTTTTTGGGCTGCCACTGGTTAAAGTAAAGATTCTCCAGACATTTCTACGCTTATATTTTGTTATAATGATGATGATTCCTTCCCAAATGATTAGTTTTAAACATTTTTTAAAAGTTTTAACACGAATTTCTTGTTGTTATTATTATTATTATTAAATTCAATGTTTGTCATTATTCATTATAGTTTCCTTGGTTTTTTTAAGAAAGTTAACGTTTTTAAAGTTGACAGATCATCGCATCAGCGTTGAAATGATTGAACAGATTGGCATACCCACAACCTCCATTGACCAGTTTTTTGAACTTATCAGAAAGTTGCACAGCCTTCAGTTGGACATAAATGAATATTCTTGTCTCAAATTCATTGTCCTGTTGAACCCAGGTATTTTTTTAACTATTGTCAAATTCTTGAAATATTTTTTCCATTTTTCAAGAACTGAAGCATTTTCTTGTAGCCTAGCAATCTTTTTCATTAAAAATGATTTTTTAATTGATGAAGCGTAGTTTTGGTGCGTTTAAAAAGTGTACAAGTCAATTTTATTTATTCACCAATATGTTAAGGACGACATCTGACTCTTGAAATCTCCGTCTCCGGAATAATAAATGGCGGGCAAATATGTTATGTATCGCACATCAGGCAACTGATATTGGCTCAATACGATTTCATGTAAAATTTTACGTTCAAAAGTGTAATGCTTGTTGATGGTGTAAACTATTTTAAATTTTCAAGATTTAAGCGTAGAAAATGGTTTTTTTAGATATACCGGGTCTGAGCAATCAAGAAAAAGTGGAACAGTCTCGAGGAGAAGTCAGTGCTGCTCTGCTTGACTACTGCAATGCCTGCAATGCAAACAACGATAAAGTTGGTCAGTTGCTTCTATTGCTGTCCGAAGTTAAGGAGATAAGTGTTGCTCTTGAGAATTATTTGTATGACCAGGTTAAATTAGGAAATACAGGTGAAAGCAATCTACTTATTGAGATACTGCACTCTAATCGTAGTTAATTTTCAATTTGTTTAAATTATATCTATGATAATTTATTCGTTTCATTGTGATAATGTTATTTGAGATAGTTCTCGTTTTTTAAAAGTATAAACTGTTAATATTTCTTTTTGAACATTTTTTATATGTAAAACTATTTAAACATTTAATTAATATTTAAATTTTTCATTTTAAAGCTCTATAAATTAAATTGTTATAATCCTTTTTGTCATCACGTTTTTTAACTTATGTTGGTTGGTTCGTCGGCCAGTTGGTTGAAGACAATATCAATTCTTGTTTTTTCAGATACTGTAAATTAAAATGTTTTATTTATTTATTCATCTATCATCTATGTATTGTGTGGAAAGAAATGGTCAGTGAAGATGAAAGAGAGGGTATATAAAGCATGTGTGAGAGCAGCGATGGTATATGGTGGTGAAACTTGGGTATTGAGGAGAGAGGAGGAAAGTGTACTGCAGAGGGCTGAAAGAGCTATGGTGAGGATGATGTGTGGGGTTAAAGTGAAGGATAGGAGGAGTAGTACAGAGCTGATGTCAATGATGGGACTGAATGAGGACATTGTGACATTGATAAGGAGATCGAGATTGCGATGGTATGGACATGTGTTGAGAAGGGATGAAAGGCGAGCGTTGGAGTTCAAGGTTGAAGGAGTGGTAGGAAGGGGTCGTCCGCGATTGGGATGGAGAGAGCAGGTGGAGAAGGACAGGGTGAAAGCTGGGTTGCGTGATACTGAGGCGAGTGACAGATGTGGATGGCGTCGAGGGGTATTTCGGTTTCATCATAGGTAGCCAAACGGCAACCCCCGATCTCGGGGAAAATGTCGTCTAAACGTGTGTTGTTGTTTGTTCATCTATCATCTATGACATCACTATCACCTGCCAAATCTCTCCACCTTTGATGAAATGATGGAGAAGTCTTAAATTTGAAGATGGATAAAATTTAAGATCAAAGCTTCATTATTTTCTTCAGCCAATTATCATGAAAAGTTTTTCAAGAAAATTTATCATTCAATTTATTTAGTTGATATTTTTAAAACCATTCATTTGAATTAATTTTGAATTAGTTATTTATTTATTTATTTTTTTATTTGTTTTTCTAATGACAATTCATCCAACTGAAGATGTAATAATAAGCAGTATGTACTGTTTTTGAAGTATTGTTATGCATAACGTTGAATGTGAAGTTAATAAGATCATACTTCTTATGTTTATTGTGTAATAATTAACAAGACACTGGTTAAAACGACTTATTAATAAATACAGCATACGTGTGTCAAAAGAATTTTTTTAGATAAAATCAAAAGGTACGCAATTACAATGCGGTACAATTCTATTGAAAATGAACTTTTTTTCACACTGTTATCAACTAATGTAAGCATTTATTTTTATACATTTTTCAAATTAGAATGCCTTAACGCTTCACAAAAACTTAACAAACGTAACATCTTAACTGTTTACAAGTAAGTGTAGTAGACGTTTATAATGTTGTAACTTTGAAACTAACAGTAATTAAATAATACCAAGACTATCAATGTTTAATATGTATTTTCATTGTTGGCTTGTTTTTTTTAAATTCCGAGTTAATTCAACATTGTTGCTGTCCCTGAAAAATTTATGTTCATTTTAACTTTGTTTTTGAGCTATAATAATGAATTTGCAATCTGTTCTTACTTTGTTCATTTTTTGAGCTTGTTTTACTCGTTTTCATGTGTAATAAAGTTTGCATGTATTTTTTATTTATTATAAAACATACAGATGAACAGTTAATTTTTCTTTTTTATCCTCTCTTAGTGTACGTACGTGTGTGAATATTACACACATGAACATATAATAAAGGAGTCTGAACAAAACTACTTTGCTATCAGATGTCAAATAATATTACGGTCGCACGCACCATTCATTTTCATTACATACACACTATACATGTGTGTGTGCTTGCTCAAATATAATATACACATGAGTGGGTGCATTATTTAGCACGAAAACCGCTGCAATGAACAAGTTCATCCCGTAGGTGTGTTTGTGGGAGATGAAGATGATAAGCGGAGGACGGGCAAAAAGGTTTCCGCGAGAGGTCACCGAGCTGCATCCAGCAAACGATATCTGTCCACTAATATTTTTGCCCCTGTTTATATCGCAAGTGAGCTCCGCAGTGCAGTGTAGGTACGCCGCCAGAATTGTGAACACTTGTTTACATTGATAATTGCAGTATATCAGCTACGGCAAAAATAATGCTCATACAAAAAGAATTCCATACATGTGTTTGTCCATTGAATCATTAATTTTTTTTGACAATTTGCATTCTTTACAGTTCAAAAACATTATCTCATGAACAAGAAACGGGTCAAACTGTCTTAGCAACGTCCATAAAAGTATCATTAATCTATTTATAACAGCACTTTTGATATGAAGCTTGTAAAAAAAGTTACAAAAAACACTTTTCAAAAATCCGAGCTTCCAACGAATAATTTCTGGCTACACCAATAACAAAGGCTAAATGTATAAACCTTGAATATATTCTTGAACACACGCGCGCTCACGCATAGCTATGCGTTTTTATATAAATTGCATTTTCTCATTTAAGTAGGCTAAACTAAATATTTATTTTTTGCACGACACTAATTTTTACTACAATATTATAACATTTAGTCGCAGCAACCCTTAATCGAGATACCAGGCATGATGGCCAACATTTTCCAACGTCAACTTGTGCAATTTAATTTATTTGAAGCAAAAAATTCGTACTGCAAGAATATCTTCATTTATTTGGGAAAAACAACAAGAACGGGTCGCAATACCTAAAGAGATGAAGAATGTTTGAAAATGAAACTGGAAGATCCAATAGATTATAGTGCCATGTTATCTAGACAGAAATGGTTTCATGTACAGGAGGTTGATGTATGATGATTGAGATTTCTTCTCTAATTCCGCCAACTTCTTAACAGAAGGAGCCAATATCTCTGTATGTCCCTTGTACTCAGATCCTGCGTATGTGTATTAATATATTGTATTGTTCACTTTATATCTGCATATATTTGTAGGTTTTTGTGTGTGTGTGATTATCTGATTAGATGATCGAGGTACACATATTAAATCGATTTTGAAAGAATTTTGTTATAATATTAGTTTTAGCTAGAAGTTTTCATAAAATAATATTACAATGAAAATACAATTAAACTTAACCGTTTCACCGAACCTAATATTATTTGGTCGCCAATATATTTAGAGCATCTGAAAATCAGGCTCTAAAAAGCACAGAATATCTTATATAAAATACAAAAATAAGATTACATCTTGCCAAAATGCTTGGACACTTAACAGTTTAGACCGCTAAAATGACCGACTTTGAATTATTACAAACAACATTAATTGTAAAAGAAATTTTTTAGTTTTATTTTTTTAAAATCAAATCGTTCAGTTAAAATAACTTCATACAACAAAATGTACAAAGTTTATGATTCCCTCCAGAAACAAACGTGACAAAATTTTCAGACTTACAATGTACATTTATAATATATAATTTGGTTATGTGGACAAACAAAATATACAGAGCGAAAATGATTTGATTTAATGAGCTGAATTTCACCTGTTACACTCTTTTTCTGTCCATATGTCACCTTCCCATCAAATTCACTGCATTCAATTTTCAAAGATGTGTCTGTCTGATCAATTGTCACTCCAAGGTGTTCCTCAATGTCTGATAAAAACTGTTAGATGATTAAATGACATTTTTAGTCTAAACTTTTGAAACAATGCAAAACGACAAGTTCATATACTAACTTACTTAAAATAATTTCTCAACTTAAAAAATTAATTTTATTTAACGCCTTCCTCACTCAGTTAATTTTTTTGTTTGGTGAAGAAGGAATCTAAAATCTTACAGCACTAACACACTCCTAATCACTAAGCACATGATTACATGGTTGATAACTTCTAACTTCGTAGCTAACATTATAAACCACTACTCCACTCGATATCACTTCTTAACAAATCACTCCACTATTCCGCTCCAAATTTATTTCGAATGCACAGTTTCACGTTATCATTATTATTATGGCCTATCAAAGTTATTAAAAGACTTCACTAAAATAGACTTTATTGATACCTAGTGAAATTGTACGTGTACTTCTATGGCGTGAACATTCTTTCATAATAAAAAGAGGCGTGCATATATATGAGTGTGCGTCTGAATCAAACACTGTATGCTGGTCTACATATTGTGCTGCATTGCATGTTTCAATATGTGCGTGATTTTATATTCAGACATCTTGGGGATGCTTTGCCATGTTTAGATGGAGCATGAACGTATTTATGAATATTTAGTGACAGAAAAGTTTTATTTTTTGAAGTTTTGAAAAGAATTTATAAAAACTTTATATACAATCTTGAAAAGGATTTATAGAAAATTTCCATTATCAGCTAATAAAATGAAATCTCAGATTAAAATTTGTATTGTATAGCAGATACTCCAGATAAATCTCCAAGTGACATACCTGGGGTTCATTGTACCAAATGCAACATCCGCCCTCGTCTGTTAGTCTCGTGTTGTAACAACCCTTGCCTCGAGATGAACAGTTTGAATGGTACCACACCTAGTTTCAGCATTGTATGATTACGCAAAACATACCACTTACTATTAATCACATTTTATTTTGATCTTGTTTTAAAAAAGTAACAAAAGTTTCTAAGAATAGACAAACTTACTTTTTCTTTTACAACTGACACAAGTGAAATTGCTAGACCCATCCTTTAAAAAGAAAAAAAATATTATTATCGATTAAATTATTTATAATAATAAAGCCAAAGTATCACTATTGTAATCCTTTATCTTATGCATGAATCAAACATGATAAAATATTAAGTAAAACACTCCATGTCGTCAGACAGCTTATGAACAGACCTTTCAGCTCTTCCAACTCTTCCAATTCTGTGCACATAATTCTGTTTCTCATCAGGCAACGTTACATTTATAACTGAACATTAATAAATCAATTTGGTTATAAGTTCATGCCTTTCAATAACTCAGTAATTTTTTAATTGAGAAAAAAAATTAAAATTTTATAGAAGCAAATTGCTGAAAAAATTCTTCTGAAACGTAATAATTTTAAATTATGGTACATGTGGTGAGCATCTGGCAGTCTCAGAAACAGACAAACCACCAGCGAACATGTGTCAACGAAGGCAGCACATATTCATGTCTACATAGTCATGTTCATGTCTATGAAGTCTTAAAAAGCACTTACTAGAAGGTAGTAAAATAGACAAGATGTTTTAAACTTATTGATGAACGAGCAGAAAGAAAACACAAAGGAAAGTTGAATAGAAAAAACACAAAGTAAAGTAAGCGTTTTATGGATTAGTAAGGCATCCTATTGTCAGAAAATTATAGTTGAGAATGAAAAAATAAATGTCTGAACCATATGGAAGTCCCGACACGTCCAAGCCACGAGCAGCCACGTCTGTACAGATGAGAAACTTTACATCACCTCTCTGTCGACAAAATATGTTCATAAGGTGAATAAAAATTATTGAGATGCCATCACTGCACGTGAAATGTCGACAGTAAATGCTAAATATTTATTACTTTGAACATCTCTAAATTGTCTCTTCTTTCGTTTGGCTTACGATCGCCGTGCAAACACACGCATGAAAACTGACTGTTTCGTCCCTTACCTTTTCAATTTAGATAATTAGAAAAGCAAATTAAATTAATTTGTATTTTTTGTATCGTACAAATTAAATAGAAGTGGAAAAAAACTAATTACGGAAGGATGTTAACCTCCGCCACTTTTAATGAGGTACTCCTCCATGTTGTCACAATCAACTTTGGTCCGGCAAAAGATGATGGCCCGATCCATTTTTTGCTGCTGTATTGCTCTCACAACGTACTCACCCTTCAGCAATTTTACTGCTTCAGAGAGCATTTCTGCCGTGCGATTGTTACGACTATGATTCATTGATTTCACACATCATTCAGATGCAAAATTGTTATTAACAAGTCAGTGAAATGAATTGCAAGAAAACTCTCTTTTAAAGTCATATAAAAATAAGTTGAAAACATCTGAAAATAGAAACCTGGCGTTTCGATGGATGGATTCAGTGCATCTTTACTATGTACTTCATCGGTTTTTATGTGATTTTTTAAGGTCTTCCATGTAGTGTCCGTTTTTGGATCAACCATTAAAACCTTTCATTACGACGTTGTCAAATAAACTTTCTTTTAAATAAATTTTCTGTAGCTGCCTCACAAGAGTTAAAGCATAAATACAAAACCAATTAAATGTCAGTGCTTAGCTGAATAAATATTCAAGATCTACATTTATTTAGTACAATAAACAGATATACTACAAACGGCTTTAAATTTTTCACCTACAAAATCATTCAACATAGTAATCTGAAAAATGAACAACGTCATATAATATATAGCAGGAGAAGAGAATGAAAAAATCTGTGAACGCACCACATGATGAACTGTCTCAGGTACGCTATCTTGTCCCTTCAAATCAATCCAGGTAGGAAAATGCATCAATTTATCCTGATCAAGCAAACGATTATTTGCTAACTCAATTAAGTATTCAATACAGGCAGTACCAATTTTATAATTCAAAACAGTTACGAATTTTTTTAGTGGAATGAACAAGTGATAAAAAATGAAAACTGACAGCAAGTCTTTTAACATCTATTGAATGCAAAGTAGCGGAGCAGACTATCATCTGCAACCTTTTGCCATCTGCTGACACTTGTGGGATTTGTTTGTGCATTCGAGATATCAAATCACCATAGCCTGCTGACAACAATCCATCCTACAAAAATAATGCAAAAAATCTTTTGTCAAAATCTAATAAAACATTGCATAGAGGGCATATTATTTGCCCGCAAGAAATATTTTGCTTCGTATAATTAACTTAAAAAAACAGCAATTTCGTCGCAAAATGATTTTGAATAAGTTGACAGTAAAGTTGTTGCTGCAAAGTCTTTCTAGAGCTTAATATACACAACACACAGTATATTAATGTTACTTTAAAAAGCATACTTCATACTCCATTTTAAGCTGATAATTCTAAATATAATAACATAGAATAATTGTTATAAACTGAAATTATAAAATAAATTAGCCTTTTTACTGCTCAATATAAACAACTAAAAACTTGAATATACAAAAAATCAAGTTTTCGATTCTATTCATAAAATGTATTATCTCATAACGTATATTGTTCACTGACGCATTCATCTAGAATGAAGAACTTGCAAGAAGATAGCAACAGTCTCTCAGTTGAAATTAAGTCCTCCAGTCTGCCTGGAGTGCCCACCACAATGTCCACCTGAGTATCAGAAGCAAGTGTCATCAATGTTTTTAATAAATAAATTGAAATAAAATAAAATTATAATAATAAACTAACTACACTAATCTAATCATTAACTATATTGCTTTATTCTGATACACGTGAAGACTCAACGATCATCTGAAAACTTACAAATATAAATACATGTTCAAAAAGTTACCGTTATTTATTAAATTTTAAAGTTTAAATTTTGAGTAAAAAAATTAGGATAATATGATAAACATAGGACCGATTTCCTCCGTTTAACGATATGTTCCGTGCTGCATAATTAACCAAAAAAAGTGAACGAAACATAAACGTCCGAAAGTTGCCGAGTTCCGCGCCAAAACACGCTGCAAGCAATTTGCAAAGTTTGTTAGGCAACAAAACGACGGTTGAAAATTAATGAAATAAATTATTAGCTAACATTAGAAACTATATTTGCAGTTGTAATTTCCCAGAAATATAGCACTCGTATTACATACAGACAGACAGCAAATAAAGACATACCCCCTTCATGAGAGCATCAATTTGGTCCTTGGCACTTGCCCCACCGACAACAAGCAGCTCTCTGTCATAATGTACGATAGTTCGCAAATCATAACAACAAGAAGATTTAGTCTATCAATGAGTTTATTGTTCCGTGCAAACACTTGAGCTGATATGTTAAAAGCTCAGGTTGGTATTCAATACGATGTGAAAATTTCGTAGGTTATGTGGAAGGCATACATTTGATGAAAATTTTTCCATAAAACCTGAGTAGCTATGCTACTTAATTTTTGATTTTCAATAAAGCTAAATTTTGTATGATGCTTTAAAAAACAAGTGTAGAAAGTTTAAAATTTATGAAATTATTCTTTCCAAACGGTATGTTAGGTGTAGGCATTTTAAACAAAGCAGCCTCTCAAATTTACTCATCATGATGTAGCAAGATTAAGTGAATTTAAAGAGTTTTACGAAAATATGCATCCAAGTGACTCCTGTATGTTTAGACAGGCCGTTTATAAAAACAAACAAACAAAATGATTACATTATTTTGCGAGCCGATCGATTTTTTAACACAGCATTCCAAAATGAAAAAATTTATCAAAGTGAAAACTTTTGAAACGTGCCAATAATTAGACAGATTTTTCATATATAAATTGATAACTGGTTTATAAATAATTATCATTATGATTAAATCAATTATTGAATTTTTGAGCGAATTCAATATTAATATTTAACATTGTAATTATTTTATTTTCGCTACTAAAGATACTTAAGGCTTAACAGCCTTGAACAGAAGTCTGGAGTTGAACTAAGTAACAGTTTTCTAATGTACGCATAGATTCACACCGGAGAAATGGGAAAACCAAGCAAAATGCTTACATTATAACAAAACCGATGGTCTCAAACGATTGCTTGCCGACAAATAAATTCTCAATTAAACCACTTTTTAAAGAATATACACAAAAACTAACCTTAGCTCAGTGGACAACTTTTTTTTGAAGTGCTTGATTTGGTTGAAGGTCTAAAAATTAAATTTACAGTCAATTTATGCAATAGGAGGAAATACGATTTTCTTCAGTAACAAAACTGATATTTATTATTATTCTATATAATTAAAAAAAAGCTCAGTCAAAACGTATAAACGTTTAAACGTATTTTGTAGGTAGAAGATGCTCATTTCTAATAAATACTATATACCAAAACACATAGGCGTCAATGCTAGCTACAAAATATTGATGATAGTAGAAATAAATTAAGGCAGCTAATATTAGACTTAATTTGATCAGAGTTGGACAGTCAGCCAAGTTCGCTCAAGATTATAATTATATATCATTGTAAACTTTACGTTAACGATAATTTTTAAAGAACATTACTCGATTAAAAAAACAATTGTAAATGTTCAACAGCATGTACAAGTACCTGTTCTGCCAATTCTCTTGAAGGCTATAATAAAATTTTAAATAAAGTGTTAATGTTCATTTACAAAAACGAGAAGAAAATGTTAATAAAACGAAGCAGCTTATTTTATTTGATCATATTAAGCCATTTTAGAGCAAATATAAGAATCATAGAAAGGCATCACATTCACCTCCACACTTAATGTAGCACCTCAAAACACTCCGCTCACATGGTTTCAGAGGCATCAAATTATTCGGCATCACCTAATCACTTATCATCTCACGCATCAAATGTGCAGCTCCCTCCTGGTCTGGTTTTGCTACACAACAACAACTTCAACAACTACAATCTCTCATCAAAAAACTAATCCGCTTCAACTATCTACTTGCATCATATTCTACCGTCACTCAGATATTCAACACACTCGATTCAAGACTGTTCAAGAAAGTAGAAAACAACGACAACCATGTCATCCATTCTCTACTACCACCAATCCAAACTACTACACACAACCTTCGTCAATGTAAGCATAACTATCAAGTCGCCACTCAATCCTCATACCTTCACCACAAGACACCTTGAATATGTTTGTCATTTATTCAATTTTGTCTACTCTTTTTTCTTATCGATCACTTAACTTAGTTAACATAGAAAAGCATTTTTAGCAGCACAAAACCCAAGAATGCCGTGAATAACTTGGTTAAAAAATTTATTATAAAAAAAACAACTTATTATAAATACAGACTTCAATTATGATAGCGTATGGGGCGTTGGGCTTTGCAGCTACTGAACCTTCTTTGGAGCCACCTGGAGATGTAAAATGGTCAATTGTTGAAACGATTTGTTGAAATTCATCTGACAAACTTATCTCGATATAACAGACTGGGTGGCAAAATATAATGAGTTTGCCCAGATTCCATCGTATCGTATGTTAAAATCAATAAGTGATAGAAAAAATAGAATTGCTCAGTCAATTATGAGTATAAGTTTGCTTTCCAATAACCTGATTTATTAATCTAAAATAGAAAATCCAAATGAGTGAATAAAGAACATAAATAAAATCAATTGAAAAAATATGAAATATTACAGAAATTATAAATGAATAACCAACCTAAAATAGAAAAATTAAATTCCAGGATCGTTTACAAAGCCAACAATAAAATATTACCACGTGCAATAATAAAATATGACCACGTGCTATTTGCATTTATATATAAGATGATACCAAAGTAATGAAACCTAATTTACAAGCACAGAATAGAAATAGATAGATAATTATATGAAATATAATTTACATGAGTTTGGTTAAACATTATACATAATGGTTAAACATTATACATAATCATCCTAAGCATTTTTAAAGGCATTTATTCTCAATCCAAAGCTACGATTTGCCAGGATCCCTCCTCAAATTGTCCTGCAATCTTAATACTGTTGAGGATGATTGCAATGCCAACACAAACACAAGTTAAAATGAATAAGCCACCTGCAAAACATAACCTGAGGCAGTAGAGTTGACAACACAGTCCCTTGGTGCATCCATTAAACTCACAAATCCCTCCTGAACGTCATTAAAATAAAATTCAAATGTTGAAAATATTTCTGTCTCAATACCAGAAACAAACATCACTCATCAACTCCATATTTAATGAACATTTTACAGGGGAGTACCAAATTCAGACTAGCATAAACCAAAATTTAGAACTCGTTTAAAAACCTTAGGCAGGTGCGAGAACCGGCTGCCACCAAAGTTAAATTTCATCTCTGCATTCTGTTTGGGAAATTTTCAAACTCTTTCATCAAACAATGAAAAATAAATGAATATCTCAAGTTACATCAAAAAACTATTAGTGCTATTGAATAGATTACAGCAAAATAATCGCACATAATATGTAAAAAGCGAACATCAAGCGTATCTCTGTAATTGTTTATGATGGGATGTACATTGTACATATGAAGAGAATGTTTCAAAATTAATAAACTGCAGACAATACTAAAATGTTTACAATATCTCCAAAGCATAACCTGATTCCATTACTCCACCACTCCCTAACCTTACTAAATATAACCAGAGATATTTCTATACTCTCTTGAATAATATGGTTGCTTTTCAGATTAATAAGCAATAGACTAACCCCTTATGCAAACATAGAAATTTAAACACGAATCTGACATTTCTCGTTTGCTAGAGTTTTAGTGATAAAAGAAAATGAAAGCAACCTTGAGGCAGACAGCAGCGTAAAAAACTGAATGACGTAGATTTGGAGGTATATCATAAGCCTTGCCAAAGTCAACACCTATCAAGTTGAAACTTTTCAACATTATTTTATGAAACTTTTTTTTAGTTTAGTTTTATAGTGGATTCATTCATTAAGTGTTCAAAACTACAAAATTCACATTTTAAAATTTCTAACCATTTTTGGACCACTTGATTGTGAAATTATCCAAATCCAAATAGCAGCCTATTACATCAGACAAACCAAAACTCTGAATAAATTTAAATATATATAATTTAATTGAAATAAGTGAAAAAATATAAATTAAAACCGCCTTATAAATTTTAAATAATTTTGATAATTCGCCCATGAACTTTGTTTAATTTCTAAAACTGAATTTCCCTGCAGTTAATGTTAGTGGATAATTTAATATGCTTATGATAAGCTTTAACTGCAAACAGACAGATGATGCCAGTTAAACGGTGCATTAACTTTCATAAAAAATAATGTTATTTATTTGTTGAAAATGGACTAAAAAATGAACCTGACCTCACCATAAGAGTCAAATTGTTTTCCAAATGACTTCTTGCCGGTTCCTCCGTAACCGAATCCTTCCCTGTCAGTGCCAAGATCAAGAAAAGCATTCATTGTTGACCAACCAACTCTGCACAGTCCCTCATCTGTCACTGTGGCCTCGTAAAAATATTTACCTGTTTAAATGCATTCGGGGTGAACAATTAAAACATTTCCATGGTGGCTGAATGGTGACTTCCTCTCCTCATTACATTCCTTCACAAATTTTTTTCCTACAAAGCAACTCTCTGCAAAAACTCTTCCTCACAATGCGGTACTTTAATAAGCTTATAGTTCAACCACATTGCTTTCAATCGCAACTTCCCATTGCCATATCTATACATATACATGCATACGTGCATACTTGTGTCTGAAATTTACATCATTAATTTTTACACAGCTGTCAACTTTTTTAATACTTTTGAATATAAATAAAAATTAATTTAATGAACTTATATCTATATTTATTATATTTATTGTAATTTTTATTAATTTAATTTATTGAAACAAATTTTGAAAATGATAAAAAAAGTGTAAATAAAAGATAATTAAATGACAAAAATAGGCCTGCAAATAATGAAACAACCTTTAATGGAGACTCCCTTGTTGGACCTCGTGCCGTGCCAGCCTTGGAAATCGCGACTCTGACATACCAACCCTTCTTCAGTATCAATTGCTTCACAGTTGAATGAAATGTATGTGAATGAATAAAGAAGAATAAAGATTATATCATATTATATCATACACGCGTCAACAAATGTACGTACATACACTGAGATAATTTATTTCTTTAGCAGCCACCTGCTGGTGAACCACCAAAAATATCAATAAATTATTGCAACGAAGGTCAGTGCATTAGCAGTTTGTTTACAGCTTTCAGTTTTTTGGCAATCTAAATTCCACTTGCCATATAATATTTTCTCTCTCCAACCAAGTTCAAGTTCTACCTTCTACACATTCACACCTCCCACACCTTCACACATCCATATCTCCTACACAGTCACACCACTCACACATCCACAATCAATTTCTAAAGATCTCTTTTTCCATATACCCTTGAATTAATCATAAAGTTGTTTTAACTTATACCATGCAGTCTCCAACATGAATGTATCAAAACATGCAACTCACCCATAGCTGGCGTTCTGTCAAAAACATTCATCTTCCACTTAGTGGGAACTAACAAAAATAAAAGTTTAAACAATGATCAAGAAAAATGTACACAGAATATTGATTATTAATAAAAAATAAAAGAAACAGACTTGCTGCTGGTTTGTTCCCTTGCGATTTTTTTGTTTTTCCTTCTTGAATATCTTTAATAGTTTCACAAACGATTTGAATCACCGGCAAACAAAAGGCCTTAAAAAACAAAATGAAGTGATGGAAAAGATTATCATTGATAAAATTGATATAAAAATACCAATGTAATGAATCATAAATTAAAGTGATAACTTACTCCAGTCTTTCCACTTCCTGTTTCGGCAGCCTGTTAAAATAAAAAAAAAAACATTTGAAAAAATCTCACAATTTTTGCTGCGTCTATAGTGAAAACATTAAATATAAATCAATTTTCACATTATAATTTTTTTTTATTATGAAAAAATTCCAGTATAAAAAATTCCCGAATCCTACAAAGAGTGTTGAGACCAACCATCAACACATCACCTCCTCCTAATATCAAAGGAATGCTCTCTGCCTGGATGTCAGTTGGTAGGCTATTTTAAAAAAATAATTTACAATATAAAATAAGCGGTAATCAGGTCAGTTTAGTAAAACATTTTAGTTAATATTATTGATATGAACCATGACATACAAATAACTAAAACATGTTTAGAAAGTGAGTTTTTCAGTGTTATTCAGCTGTTTATTTTACATTACTGCAGTTTAAAAACCTTTAAAATGAGTGTCAGAATTTATTTTAAAAGGCCTGATTATATGGATGTTGAAGATCTTGAAAATGGCATTTGAGAAAGCAATTGATTGTTGATTGATGTCAAAGATATCTAAGAAGCTAGTTTGGTAAAATTTTATTAAACAAATCTCAATGGTGCTTATGAGATATATTCACAATTATTTATGAACAGTTTGTGTTGCATAAAAAGTTTTCTTTTCTGGGTTCCAATAAACAAACGAATACATTTCTGAATGACCATGAGCTTGAATATATTTCTAAATGATCATGAGCTTACTTAATTTGTTACCTTAATTGAAAAATCAACCATATCATAAATTTTCCATAGTTGTTTAAAGAATTAAAAATTTGAAACAAACATACTTCCAATCCATCTCTTCAACAGCTTGGGCAAGCTCCGACATCACGCCCATCTCTTCAAATAATAATACATTAAATGAAAAATTAAGTTTAAAAAAGATTTTTAAAAAGTTTCTTTTTTGTGTTTATAGGTCATTTAAAATTGAATTCCATGCCTTCCCATTTCCTATACTAAAATATAAACAAATAAAAACTTAAAATACAAAAATAAAATGAAAATGTTAGGAGCATGTTATGTGACATTATTATTAAATTGGTGAGAAGCAATTTATAGGTTGGATATAAAAATAAAAAGCTGAAAATAAATAAGAATCTTTTTTAGTTTTAAGGCATAATCAGTTTAGAGATATTCTATCAGACAATGACTTTCAAAGTAAGATCAAGTGTGTAAGCTGCCTTTCTGGCAGTCAGAAGCCCTTCCTTGCTAGATTGAAAACAAAAAATTGCTACTTGCTAAAATAAAACAATTAAATAGTAAAAATTGATGTTTCTTAAAATTTGAAACCTGTGTGCTGTACACTTTCCTAAAATTTGGATAACAGTGTACACCTCACTAAAAAGGTATAAGTAATGTATCAATAAAGATAATTTTTTGCTTTCCTAATTAAATGATGAACCACATAATGAAAATAAAATACAACAGGATGAATATTGTTTATAATTTAACAGATGTTCAAACATAAGAATCACACTTTGTGTGGTTTGTGGTCTGGGAAATGATTCTGTATTTTTTTTTATAAATTAATCAGTCATATAAAACTGCTTTGATGGCATTTTTCAGTTTTACATATGAATACTTACAATATTCACCAGAACCAAAATGACAATATAAAAAGATGTGCTTCATTTTATAAGTCTGCAGCAGCATATGAAAAAATAAAAAAGCAAATTTACATAATTTATAAAAAACAATTGCTAAGTTTATCTCATTCATTTTGTTAATATTTGAATCATTTAAAAAGTTGTTATTACACAGAATCAGTGTTGCCCAATCTTTACTGTAAAATCTAAAGTTCCTTATTTCTTTTTTGGACTCCTCACCACATCACATTTATGTCGAAGAGACCTGATTCTTTACTCATGTCACGGCCACCTTATTTTTATTTAGTGGATGATTGTTTTCCATTCCACGATTCCATTTTTAAATTCAGTAACAGAATTAAATTAATTTGTAATGCTGAAAAAAAATTAATAGGCCATCTGACTTTAATTTATTAATTTAAAAAATTTTATATCATATTACTTTTAAAAAAGAAAATTATAAAGTGGCTTCATATGTTTTTTAAATTTGAAACATTTTGCGTTTTGCCTCTATAATATTAATATAACATCGTATATAATATATATAATTATATAACAAATAATATAATTATAATTTAATAATATTAAAAAAAGAAAATTAAAGCTGTCACAAGGATTATTATTATTATTATTTGTGGCTGTTTTGCTTATTTTGCGAAATTTTACAAAACTCAATAAAAAACAACAGCAACAACCTTCGAAGGCAGTCATGACGAAAACGCGAAAAGCAGAAATAGAAGCTTTTAAAAAACAAGTGCATAAGGAGAGAACATGACAACGAGGGATAAGTTGGGAATAACACGTTTCTAAAAGAAAAAAATTGAGTTTGACCCATGGATATATATAATATATATACATGGTTTGACCTGCTCCCTGATTTTATTTGCTTGTTTCTGATTTTTATCACTTATCTTTTTTTCTAATTACTGGTTTAAATCAACAGATTAAAAATATATTAAATAAAGCAACGGTTATGAAAACAGCATCATTTTAGTGACATTTTATTTGAAAATTTTGGATTATATGTGGTTAAACCATATTTGACAATTATGATATTCAAACTGGTACAATCGATTCATTAGATATGTTGTTTTAATAGTTACATCCTAAATTTTACATCTCAATAGTTTTGGCTTATATACGTACATCTTTATATACTTGTAAATATATATATATATATATATATATATATATATATATATATATATATATTTATTTACAAGTGTTGGTAATAGACCATAATTTTTACAATATTCTATAAATTCTACCGAATGTTTGGCGTTAATATGTTTGTAGTTCGTTTTTTCGATTTTTCTCACTAACCTGACACCTAATTCGCATCAAAGTTCAATTTTACAACACCAAAGTTAATTTTTACAACTTCAAAGTTAATCTTGACAAAGTCAATATTTCCCTATATATACAGCAAGGAACACTGACGATGATTCATTTGGAATCGAAATATGGCCTTATTTGCAGCATGAATTTGAAAAATAAGTTTATTTTGAATTTTAATAAACTAAACGTTCACCAAAAAACTTTAGTGAGAAAAATCGAAAAAACGAACTACAAACATATTAACGCTAAACATTCGGTACAATTTATAGAATATTGTAAAAATATATATATATATATATATATATATATACGTTTATATAACAATCAATCCATCAATCAATCAATCCATCAATCAATCAATCAATTAATCAATCAATCAATCAATCGATCAATCGATCAATCAATCGATCAATCAATTAATTAATTAGCTTGTAAAGCGCTATTTCCGCGATGTTCAACAGCGCTTCTCAATGAATTTTGCAAACAGATGTGTCTTGAAATCCGCTCTGAATTATGGAAACGAATTAGTCAGAAAAGTGGGCAGAGATTTCTAAAAGAAAGGGTCAGAAAAAGAAAAAGCATATTCAGCAAAAGAGTATTTAACACGAGTTAAGAAGAAGCGAAAACAAGATGACGATCGTAAACCGGGGCGTTTAGGTTCAATTAATATATCTGATACTTAGGAAATAATTTAGATTGAGACTTATACATAAATGTGCAAATTTTAAAAATTATTCTATATTTTATAGGAAGCCAGTGCAAGGGAACAAGATATAGAGATTATATGAGAAAAGAAAGGGACACGAGCAACTAGACAAGCAGCAGAGTTAAAACACTGGTTTGGCGGCTTCAACATTATCAATTTTATTTAAAGTATAAGTCTAAAATTTTTATTTTATTTTATTATTTTATATTATGTATATATAGACAATTAAAAATTGTTATAACTGTTATTTTGTTTTTCCATTTTTGC
Source organism: Helobdella robusta (assembly GCF_000326865.2). Taxonomy (NCBI): domain Eukaryota; kingdom Metazoa; phylum Annelida; class Clitellata; order Rhynchobdellida; family Glossiphoniidae; genus Helobdella; species Helobdella robusta. Next base: position 3,060,078 of record NW_008704501.1, read on the forward strand.
AAAGTTTTTTGTTATTCCATATTTTTTTAGAAATTTCTTAAGGCTTAAAAGTTCGTCGATGTCGTTAAGACGTTAACCAACCGTCCAACTCTGTGTGATCTCATACAGCATTAATATTAATTAAATCCATCCATTTTTTCATAATTTTGCAGCCATGGCAACGAAAGTCTGCGGACTGTTATCGTTATTTTGTACGGTAAATCTTATTTGCAAGTTACATAATTTTCAGAAAGTTTTTGATTCTTTATTTAAAGATTAATTTTTCTTTCCATTCCTTTTTTCTAGTTTTCACTTTCAGTCTGCTGGAGGTGGATGGCTACTCAGATGATATCGTTATTCTCAGAAATTCCAAAGACCATTCCTTAATCACCAACGCATTCAATGTAGATAAAATTGTCTTCAACAGCAGCCATTTTGAGGAGGTACTGGTACTCTTTCTATTTGAACCATCTGATGACCGAAATAATTTCACTTCCTCCTTCTCTCTTAGCCAAGTTCTACCACGTACCAGGTTAGGTGTCAGAAAGTAATTTTCAATTTTTGCACTCTTTTTTAGGTTATTGTAGTATAATGTAAGGCTAACCTTCTCAAAACCAGAGATCTGGACAATCAGTTTTATAGTTGTTCCAGGTTTTAGTAATTAATTATTAATTTAATTGGAATAAAAATAATTAAAAATTTATAATTTATTTAATTGATACGAATTGAGATTAATAAATTAATATTCATTGATTGGTTAGTTTATTTTACAATTAATAAATTTTATTAACATTAATTTGTAGATAATTTTTCAATTGAAACTCATTTAGTTTAGAACAGTTCTATGAGTTTCAGTTAAAATATTAGCTGTTAATTATTTTCAATAAATAATTATTTATTATAATTAATAATATTATTTATCCACACCCCATTACCCATAAACGTTTTTGTTTCATATTTTAATATTATCTTTTATGAGCTTATTAGTTACTTACTCTGTTTTTAATGTTAAAATGTGTTTTCCACTCTTAACCATTATTTGAAAAGTTACTTAAAAAGTCAGATGATTAATTTTTTTCACAATTTTAATTTTTACAGATTTTATTTTGAAATATTCTCCAAACATTTTTGTAATTTTTGTTAAAGATTCCAATAGAACTTTTTTCATTTGATAAATGTTTCAGTTGAGTAATTATAACATTTAACAGTTATCATGTAAATGTGGTGAATGGAAGTTTAAATTTCACAATAACATTTGCCAATCGATACCACGTTGGAAGATATGTTGTTCATTATGTTGGTGGACGAGAGCAGAGAATCTCTACAATACTGATCAGTCAATATTTTAATAATTTATTTATTAACTAAAAAAGGAATTTCAATAACAATAATAATTGTATTGCAGACTATGTTTCATTTAAAAACTTCAAATGTGTGGTGGAGACTATGATGAATTACAACATGTGGATTGGATACATTGGAGATAATTCAACAAGTTTCTATGTAGAATACAACAAAAGACAGGCAGATTACAGTAGGAATGACTCTTCTGTAGATTTTCTTCAATGCCACAGTGATCTGCCATCCATTTTTAAGTGTGGTTATAATTCATCGAGTGTAAATCTGTACGATTATCAGATGAACTTGTTTTTAAAACATGAAAACAGAGAACTCCATTTGAAGAATATTTCATGTCACTATAGTTAGTAATTGTCAGTCAAGTGTGTTTATTTACTGACAACTGTTATTAATTTCTTACCCATTGCAATAATATTTTTGTGAAGTTTGATAAATACGTAAAACTAAGTATTTAGACAATATTTAAAACATAGTTTAAATTTCTAGGTTTCTTTTATTGAAATATTTAAGATTGGTTACACTTTGTATGAGAAAATATTTGAAAAAAGTTTAAGTTTAATTCAGTTATTTGATCAATGAGTCTATAGCAACGACTTTTTCAGATCATTGATTGGTTTAGTTTATAAAAATAATTTTATGTTATATGTATCCTTTTTCGTTTTGTCTTGTATGCTAGATGTACCTGAAAATATCCTATTATACCTTTCTGTCTCTCAGCTTTTAAATTACTCCATGGTATTTTTATTAGTGAGAATCATCTCGGCCAATTTTACAATATTGGTTTCTTCCATTTATTCATTAATTTAAATTCAGTCTGTGAGTGTTATAAACTTGAATGATAGGATAGCATAGATTTTTTAATAGATAAATAATGATCGTACCTGGCTGATTCATCTTTTAAATTTTGAACGTTATTAAACAATGACCAACCTCTACATGGATAGTTAAGTTAGATTGCACAATTGATGAATTGATACTTAAATTAATTGCAGATGTGAAGGAAATAGCATTTGATTGTCTAAACTTCTTTCCAGTAGTCTTTCGTGTAATTTTGCTCGTTGTTTTCTCTTTGAAAGGTTGATTTTTTTTATTGTTGTGCTTAATTTTTTGTCTCACCTAACAATGAATTTTGCAGCGGTGATCATAGCAATTCTTCTGGTGTTGAAAATCTGCGCAGGTAAGTATTTAAATAATAAATTTTTAACGAATTAAATATAAATGCACTTCAAATTTCGTATTGATCTATTTAAAAACACAAGAGAGTGTTAGATTTTAAAACGTGGATTTTAATAGCGTTTTACGATTAACGTTCTTTGCGCATCGAGTAGTCGGGTGAGAGTTGGCAGGAAATAACAGAGATCCTTTGTATGAAGTGATATCGGTTTTAAAGGGCTGCCGTAAATTATTAAAGTATCAGTTTCAAATTGATAACGCGCGGAATAAAGAAATAAATAGTTAGATTTTAACAGTAATGAGACTGAGTAATGAGGGAAGGGGGTTCGGAAGCAGAATGTAAGCTTGGAATGACACATGGTAATCCACAGCTGTCGCTAAATTTTGAATGTTTTTTGTAATAAAATCTTGTTTTATAAAAACTTGCAACACGCCTGCGTGCGCAAAAAAAGGAATTATAACTTTCTATTTATTCTGCAGATGTATTAGAAAAGAAGAGAAAGAAGTCCAACACTCCTACGAACTGAAATATCATTCAGTGGCCCACTATTCAATCATGACAGCATGCATTCTTTTTTTACGGCTTTCTATTCAAATATATTTTTTCCTCATCATTTTTTTTCAGAGCAAATAGCACCATATTTTTTTAAATAACATTTTATTGTTGATTGATATCTTTATGAAAAAAAATTCAAAAAAGTGTTCTGAAGAGACTCTGTTTATTGCTAGATAAAACAATTTTAAAACAATCTGCGTCAGGTTGCTGTTCATTATGCTGCAGTGACACTTTGAATGGTGCTACAGAGATTAAACTGATTCATTTCTGCTTACATCAAATTAACTTGAATGATATGGTCAGATCAAATTCATCGCGTTAAGAATTTATGATGTGGTGTTGAATTGTTGAGCAGAATTCACTGCTTATAAAGCTAACAAAAGTTGTCAAAGGAATGTCTGTAAATAAGTTACTACTATTGAATTAAATAGCTAAGCCGTACCTGCGTGTTCAGAGCTCATCGCATTCAATATTGTTTATTCAGCTCCGTTGCACTTGTTAAATATGAACGTACATTAATATTGAAATTCTTTAAGCGTTCATAAAATGTGCATATTCATTCTGTAAAGAAGATTTGAGTAGAAGATTTATATAAAAACTACATAATTAGACGTTAACTTTGAAATGTTTAATTTGTTAAATAAGTTTGTTGGATGCCCATGTTAGATGCACTAAATGATATATACTTATCATGGAATGATTGTACCATATAAATGGTGTACTAAATATAAAATGATAGATCATGAATGGATTAGTAAATGTAAAACAATCGTTTCATAAGATTTAGCTGTATATATCTTATTTTTCTGACAAAGTATTTTTTTCTAAAACGTTAACGTGCAATAGAAATAAGTGAGGATGGGTCAAACGAAACGGCCAGTGGACGATCGGGGTGTTGGTAGCAGCACAACTGAGAGCATCCAAGCCACGCAACAAATGTTCTCCTCTCCAGGTTACTGAAATATTTTTCAAATCATTTTTATAAAAAGCCAAGCGTCAAGTTGATGGATAAGTTTGTGTTGTTTTATATGTTTTAAGACACGATCTTGTTAGTAACTTCTTCAAAAACCTTAAGTGCTTTAGATTTCTTTGCTGAATAAAATCTATCTAACAAAATATGATTCCTATGGCATATAAGTACAGTTCACATTTCACAGACCTCTTATTGATGATGCCAGCCACTGTAAGTTTTGCACGTATAGGTATACTCAACAACTCACTCATACATACATACAATCTTCAGTTCCATTCTGGGGAACAATAATGATATCAGCAGCAGGCTGCTTGTTCCTTCTCATTGTACTCTTCTGTTGCCTTTTGTTCTGTCTGTGCAGACGATCAAGCAAAAAGAAAAAGTTTGCTGGTCGGCCGGTTGGACTGACAGATAATTTGGACGCATTCAAGACAAAATCGGTTAGAGGGTAATGAATGTTTTAGCCTCGAAAGCAGCACCTCATTTAATACCGAAATTGATATTTTTTAAGACGTTAATGCAACCAGGGCTCGACGATCTTCCAGAAAAACAATTTGGAACATTACATTACTCTCTCGATTACAATCTTACAAAAAACATTGTTAGTAGTAATAAACGGACTATTTTTTAATTTTATGTCGTTAAAAGTTATCATAATTAATTTATTTTCATGCAGTTGGTTGAGTTCATTTTATAATGAAATTCCTCATTTTGGATTTATATAATTTAGTTTAAAACTCTTCAGTTGCACGTCGGAGTTATAAGAATTGATGACCTACCTGGCTCCATATTCTCTAAACCAAGCAGCACTTTTGTGCGAGTTCGAATACATCCTGAACTGCGAACGTTTGAAACAAAAGTTGTCAATCTCACAAGAAATCCTGTTTTTCAGGAAATATTTTCCTTTACAGTAAGCAATTTTTTTTCTTTTAATCAAGAACAACAAAGTAGAAGCCAATTGTCAGTTAATGTACCGACCAATTTTACGGCTTTAATCCTATTAAGTTACGTAAATTAAGCTTGCAAAGTAATAAAGAGTGAATTGCATCCTTGAAGATTTGATCATAACGAGTAAAGGCTTTTGTTTGGGTTGCAACAGCCCGAAATATATATATTGTTAAAATTAAAGTTGAAATTCCCTAAAATCCATGTACAAAAATTTGATGTTAAAACTTCTGCAGCACTCGCTCCACGTAAACAAATATTATTAAAATATGTGTAAAATAAATCTGGATGTGATATGTATGTTATATCATGAAAGTCAATGCAGAAATGTGCAACAGGCAAAAATTTGTCAACTCATTCTTTGAAAACCATGCCCACCCGCTTTCCACATATTATCTTCTAATTTTTATATTCAATAATGCACTTTTTTAAAGTAAGGCAATCAGTCACGTTGACGGTTTTTTTGAGAAGTAAACGTGTAGGTAAAACATTTTCAGGAATCCCCAATTTGTTTGATGTTTTCAATTAATATATTCCATCAAAAACTAAAATATTCATAGTTAAAGATTAATTCTTAGCAGTGTTTTTAGTGAATGCTGATGCTGATCTGTGCATATTTTTTATGTGGCTTGAAAAGTATAAAAAGATTCTTTGAGAATAATTAAAATTGTTTGTCACAGCAAAGCACGGAATGTTAACGTATGGAATAATAATAATAATATATGGAATGGTAATGCATGGAATGTTTATGTGCGGATTAATAAAGCATGCCTATAAATTTATATCAACCCGTGCAGATGCCTCCATCGAAGCAAGCGTCCTCAACTGTCGTCTTCTCCGTTTACGATTACCAGATGTTCACAAAACACAAACTATTAAGTCAACTGCACTTACCATTGAAGACGCTAATACTCGCCGATCTTGTAGAAGATTTTGCATTGTTGGAAGAGCCTAGTAAATTAGAAGAGGTCTTTTTTTACTTTATTGCGATCTACTAAGAAAAAAATCTATCGCACCGCAATAGACTGATAACAATTTCTTATACAAAAGTTTGCATTGGTTTCAAGAGAATAAATTATTGTTTATTTTTCGAAGTTGAATAACTGTTGAGATGTGAAAATAAATTTTTAGGAGGAGCAAATTGGCGACATTTGCTTGTCGTTGAAGTTTGTTCCAGCGCAAAACAAACTCCATGTCATTGTCATTGAAGCCAAAAATCTTCACAAGTGGTCTTCTGAGCTGAAAGGTTAAATTTGTTCAAATGATTTTATCCAAATGATTTGATAAGTATCGACGACCATTCTTATATATTTATATATATATTATATATATATATATATATATATATATAATGATTTACTGATCCAATTAACATTGGCAAACATTGACCATTATGAACAAATCTTACGAATAGTGACAGTTTAATAAAGAACAACAAACAAGTAATAACAGTTGTGAACATTAGAAATTATTGGCAAACTAACAAACAATGACGAATAGTGATGAACATTGAAGAACATTGAGCGATTATTATCAGACATTGACTAACAATGAATGACGAACACAAGCAGTTCAGGCTTGCCTGATAATTAATGAAAAAGTTTTTCGAACGCTCTTATCTTGTTCTTTTACGTCAATGCGTAAATAATAGAAAATTTAATTTTTTGTAAACAATAAACACTAATATAGAAAAACAATATCACGTGTATAATAGATATGTGTTAAATATACATACGTAGACACAACTAAGTCCATTTAATCATCGAAAACACTTTCAAAAGGAAATGCTTGTTGTTACAAAATAGAACAATTATTTATATTTGATAAGAAGGACGATGATTCACTTCTAGATCCTTACGTCAAACTATACCTGATGATGAATAAGAAACTGTTAAAAAAGAGAAAAACGACAACCATTGTAGCGACAGATATCAACCCATACTTCAACGAGGCCTTCGAATTCAACGTCAGTCTCGAAGATATAAAGGTTATATTCTGCCACCTTCTTTTAATATATATGTGTAATGTATATTTAAAAAAAAAATCAATAACTTAATGTAATTTATACACATGACACATAAAAAAATTTCATCAACATTTTTCAGAACTGTTCCCTGCTGGTCCGTGTTTCGTACAAAAGGTCGTTGGGAAGGTCCAACCACATCGGAGAAGTTTTGTTGGGGCTGGAAAAATTAGGAACTGGATACAAACATTGGACGGATATTGTCGCCACGCCGGGCCAGCCCTTTGCCATGTGGCATAACTTGAACATTTGTGAAAACTAACAACTATGCCATACTAACATACATACATACATACCAACAAGCATACTAACGATAAAAATAAATTAAATTCCATTTATGTACTGTACATAGAGACGCGTTTAATGAAATGAATTAACGATTCTCAATCAAAAATCTGTTGCAATAATTGATTCATAATTTGTATTTGTATTAAATATTTGTTGATCAAAATGGATTGCCTTTTAAAAATGTTATTAGATTTTCGTTGTATGTCCATCAAAGTAACAGTTGGTAATTGTTAATGCTTATTCAGTTTTATCGTTGAATTTATTTAAATATGACTCCCGTATTTTTTAATTAGTTACTACATTTTATTGAACTTAAATTGTCATTATTTCATCAAAACTTTTTTCTGCTTTAAATTATTTAACTTTTCAGCTAATTTTCTGAGTAGATTTTAGTTAGGTGTAAATAATCTCAGCTAACATCCTGCTCTTACCATTCATTCAACGAATTAAAAACGTTCTTTCAAAAAAATTCAACGTTTAATTTTGTAGTTTCATTATTTGCATTCTAAACGCTAACGATATAAGTTAATATTTGGCAATAACTTACCAGCATTGAAATCATAGGAACGCACAAATGATTGTGATTTATTTACTAACTCCTAATTCATCAGTCACTTTTTTAAGATATTTCATTTTTTTATCTCTCCTATATCATAAATATCTCATCAACTCAATATAACTTAGGCCACGTTCAGAATTGATTTTCAATTAGAAGGCGTTTGTGAATGTGATTCATTATTTTTCCATTTACAATAATGATCATTTTTAAAAACAACATCAATCACAATTTTATGATATGGCTTATGATAAAAAGGATCAAACACCAAATAACTTTTTAATACTCAGCTAATCTTTTCAATTATAACAAATAAACTTACTACCCGGCAAACCAACTAAACACTTGAAACGAATTTCATCTCGTTGAAAGTTCTCACTTTCAGGTGTACTGCAACACACTTGTTTAACGGCATTGTGTTGATATTTTAAAATACGTAATTTAATAATAATAGCATTAATAATAATAATAATAATAAACAATAGCAATGACAAAAACAATAATAATATTAAGTAATCGTCGTATCCAAATGCAGAGTTGTAGCAAGTACTGAACTTCAGTACTTAAGTAAAAGCACAAGCAACATAAAGAAAATGTTACTTGAGTAAAAGTACTTTTAAAAATTTATTTAAGTAAAAGTGGAAAGTAAAGACACTTTAAATGTTTTCCTGAAGTAAAAAGTATAGCCGATCAATCAAAAACTAAGTTATAGGTATTCTCATAAATCATAATATAATCATATATAATCACAATGAAATGAAAGCAATTAATTTAATGAAAGCTTTCGGGAGCACTTGAAATAAATGTTAAAAATGTTATTAAAGTCATTTCTTTCTTACCAGTAATAACACAGCTTATTAAATTCTACCCTACCACAACAACTTACATGTACGTATTCATAACTTAACCAATGAATTTTAACATCTCAAGTTTTCAAGAAGTTCTCGCACGGGAAGCAGCAATCAACGTTAATTTTGTGATTGTAACGAATGACTAAAAAAAGTAACGAAGAAAAAGCACAGCCGAAAAAAGTACTTTGTTACAAGTAGAAGTACTTATAATTTGTGTTACTACGTTACATTGGATAAGTACTTCATGAGTACTTTGTTACAACACTTCGATAGCGAGCAGCACTGTCCATATGCAAATTGGTGTAATTGTTGTAGTGTAATCATTCTTGTGATTGTAATTATTCTTTCGTCTGACTGTAATAACTTATTTCATTTCATTTCACTATCTAAACTTTAGCCTAAACATTCTAATCCGTATTCTCTATCTCATTCGCAATCAATGATACCTTTTTACGGAGTTTTTGTTAAATTACAAAGTTGTGGAAACACAAATTTCAATTAAATTTTATTTCAATAAAAATTTGTCTACCGACCATTTATAAGAAGAATCTAATTAGCAAATTTGACTTAATTTTAAAGAAACGTCGCAATGAAAAAGACAATGAAGCTTTGTTGCGATCACACCGATTTAATTAGGTAGGATCATTCATTACACAGAATAACAACGTCGACTTTGTACTGGTACATACGTTGACATTTATTATCCAATCAAAATGTATTACAACTTTTAATCCATTTTACTTTTATTCAAAACCTCTAAGCATATATTGAGATATTTATAAAATGAAAATGCTTGCCAAAATTTAAAGAATGCTCGTATTAAGTAAGCAGGGTGACCAAAATAGAACTCTGAAATAAATTCATCGCGAATGGCCAAAAACAGCAAACACAGTTCAGCGAGTGTTTAACACGAGTTAAGAAGTGAGAACAAAAACGATCGTAAAATTAGGCTAAATTACTGATAAGTATATGAAATCATTTAAATTGAGACTCATACATTAATGCGCAAATTCTGAAAATTCTATATTTTACAGATAGCCAATGTAAGAGAACAAGATATGGATATGAAAAAAGAAAGGAGCACGAGTAACCAGGTGAGCAGCAGTTAAAAGCTCTGCTTAGAGGATAGAACGTAGACTCTGGATGACCATTGTAGTTACTATTGTAATTCGCTCTACAATCCTACATAAAGCTAAAGTAACAAAATTCCTATACACACTCCGATCAACGAATCTCTCAGCACAACTTAAGAAAACTTTAACAAAAGTTAATTTTCCGATTTTTATTTAAACTTCATACCAGTTTAAGAAGTATTTTATTAATATTCAAAAATCTAGAAAACTACATTTCAACAACTATGTTCGGTAAATTACATCTAATTTTGCCAATTACAAACACAAAAAGTTTCCGAAAATTGAAAACACTAAAAGATAAACTATTTTGCAATTCAAGGCAAGGGAAATTTTTTTGGCAGATACATCATAACAATCGTTACATTTAAAACTCATCAACAAATATACCGGAATAAACTAAAAAAATTCATTGCTTTACTGAAAAAATAAATTTAGGGACATTTGATCACGTTAAGAAATACAATAAATCAATGCTCTTATTATATTGTACCATTTTAAAAGAATAGCTCATATGGCATCCTTACTCAACAATTGAAACGCTTTAAAACTAAAACATGTTTTGTTTCTAAATCTATACGATAAAAAATGGTAGCAATATGAATATGATATGATGGTCATGCCTCAACCTTAACCGTTGTAGGACCATTGACCATCTCAACTCCTTCACTCTTTATTCTCACCTGTCCTGGATCTTGTCTGTTGTCTGTAATGAATTTGGATTAACGAGTTACAAAATTAAACCGCGTTCATTCAATTGCAATGTACCTCTGTTATGCAGTGACAAGGAATTGGCGAACATCCTATTAATATTGTTATTGAAGACCCCTCCCCTCGCTCTGAAACTCCTCATCATATTCATCGGGTGGCCCCCACGTGCTCCAAATGTTTCATAATTCAACCTCCTTTCGTCCTTCCAGTCAGTTCTTTGCCTTAATATTAAATATTACCATCAAATAGTTTCCAGGTCAACGTAAAGTCAAAGTATTATAGTTCAATTCCTAAGTTAAAGGTTCAAGAAAAAATTAAGCAAAAAAGTTGATTGCAAAGCATGATATGAACCACATGTATATTCGAAATAGTAAGCAGGTTCGCGATATGTTGTGGAAAACGTAGAACTGGAAAAAAGTTTAAATTTAACTGAGACTAACAAACTACCATTTTTTCAAAGTTGCACGAAATATATTAGAACATTTGAAAATCAAAAAGAAATAGGAAATGTCTGGGATGTAATTTTGAAATTTAGGCCTATAACAGAAACTTTTAAAAAATTAGAAAAGTAAAAATTATAGATTAGGCATCCGCTGAACCTGAAGAAAATAATTTGTCTTTTTCATCAACAGCTTAAAACAAATGCGACCCTTCTAGCGGCCGTAGAACTACCATCTCGTACCCATCCAAGCATGATATTGCATGCGGAATGACATGCGAATGGACCTTTTTTATTACGATCTTGTTGTTGTGTTACTTGCAGCTTCATCATGCTTCACCACATCATTTCATTTGTCAATATATATTTTAAACATTTTATTTTAGTAAGCATTTAGAAAAAAAACTCCTGCAATATAAAATCAAAGTAAACTATAAATAGGAATTTAACTTCAACTGTCATTGAAAATAAGAAATGACCCTTCTGTATTAAACATGCGAATGATGGCAAGCAGAACAAATGTCAAAAACAAACATACCCATTGTTTCTATCATATGAGACACAGCTGATGTTGTCAAAGAAGGATTTGTTCTTATTGTAGTAATACACCTCATCTGCTTGGCATTTCATTAGACCGTCTCCATTTTTAACGTCCTCATTTTCATTGTGGCTCACCGCTATCAAGTATCAAGTATCAAACTGTTAACACTTTTTAACCAACTTTAATGTTTGTTCAAGGTGTTTATACTTTCCCATGAAACATTCATAACAATTTGACAGAATACAATGGTAAGCAATACAGTTGGACTTGAAAAAAGCAGTCTTAATTATATTTTAGAACTGGGAATAAATATTAAATATGATAAAATTGAGATTTTATAACATACCAACAGCTAACTTCTCCCTGATTTCTTTTTCAATTTCGACTTTATCAAATTGAGCATTTGCACTTTCAAAATCAAACTCAGACTCAAATTTAAGGGAAGGTTGTCGTGAATTGGATCTTCTGCCTCTGTTCCATCCTACCTCTCGGTTGTTCACGTAGAAATTATTTCCTGCATAATGTTTTTGTTTTAACTCTAAATCTCATTATGATTAAATAATGAAATTAGGGAAGAAAGTATCTACCAAATCTCATGAAATATCTTTGAACGGGCATCCATGGTTGGCCTCTTGGGAAATAAGGAGCCTGATTGTTGAACCTGCCTCGATATACTCTGCTCCCAAACCTCACACCAACTCCCATCCTACCTCCTCCTCCTCCTCCTCCTCCTGATGTCTGTACACTCTGATCCATCATTAAAGATTTCTGATTGGTTGGCATTTCTGAAAAGAAATTCAAAAATGTTTGTTAGAACATCTCAAAACAATGTCAACCATTCATTTTTGTGTTCAGATGATGAAATGCTTAAACTAAAAATGCAAAAATTAATCTGCCAAATAAATTAATCAAATTCAACATATTTCACAAAATGAATGAAATAACTGCAGTTGACTTTATACAAATTTCATATGTTAAATGCCTCCAAATCTGCCCAGACAAATGTGATAAGAACATTGCACTGATACTATATAACATGGGAACATGGCTAACAAAGCATTTCTAATGTCTGAGTATATAAAAACAAACAGCATTATAAGGAAAAGTACACACCCAATGAATTTGCTTTCATAGGGGCTTTTGTCTTGTTAGTTGGAGACTTTCTGGCGAACAGAGAATTTCGAGCTCCTTTTTGGAATATCAAAATGTATTAAAATATTAAATTAGAAACTCATTAACTGAAAACATTTTGCTAACTCAATAAATCAATTAAATTTATAATGCAATGTTTTAATGCATTCCTCATTTAAACAACTGACTGGCTGCATGTCACAAACCAAGTAACCGAAAGCACATTAGAAATGGATTGAGAAATCTCCACAGGAAATAAACAAAACCATTGAAGTAATTCTTGATGAAAATTTAAAAACGTGAAAGAAGCATGTAAGTAAAAAAAAAAAAAAAAAGTGAATAGGTAGAAAGAGCTTTCTAGGTGAATATGTAAAAAAAATTGTTAGAAGTCTTTGCAACACTTGTAATAGAAAGTTTTTTTGAAAAAAGGAACATTGAACTTGACCAATGCCATGATACATTCACCACAACCAAACCCATGCTGAACTGAGAAATTCAAAGTTTTTTTGCCAAGTCTTAAGTTAATTCCTGTGACCAAAAATTAACAAATGAATTGCACAAAATAAAATATTTACTTGACTTAAAAAAATAATAAAAACATTTTTTTCTACCATTAAAAACATAATGGAGATGGTTTAAATTGTGGGATGTGATGTATCAGTGAAAAAGAAAACCGGTTCCTTCCTGACCATCATTATTTTGAAGATTTAAATTGCATTTACAGAAAGTATCACTTTAAATCTGAGTGGACCAATTTTCCAAATGAACATTATTGAATAATAAAACAAGTTTTAATATCTGGTCTCGTTTGTTCATTCAATTTTTGTTTACAAATTCAAAATGTTTGTCAGTACATTGAGGAGTTGTAAAAGGAACATGCAATTTCAATGGGAATGTCTATCTTTATTAAACCAATTAACAGCCAACTAACTAAACCAGCTCAAAAGAAGCAACACTACATTATATTATAATATTATATATAATTAACTATGACAATCCAATATAACCACTATATTGCTGGGGAAATCCCGGGTAGAAGTGAGGTTGATAACTCCCACCTTGACCAATTGGTTGAGAAGACTAAGAAAAAATATTGTAAAGAATTTTGTAAAAAATATTGTAAAGAATCTAAATAAATTATAAAAAATAAATAAGAAAACTTACTTTGACAATGGCAGGATCTTGGTTAATGGAGGAGTTTGAGAGCAATGTTGGCTTGGGAGGCTCGCACACATGCAGGTCCTTGATGTCACTTCCTCTGAAGATTATGTATTCAAACACCTCGTCTCTCGCCGGCACGGGATGGTCAGTTGGTCTGTCTTCTGTCCCAAAAGAGCGAACTGACGGGTTGAGTTGTCATTTTGTTCAATTGTCAGCAGTTAAATAAATTCAATGTGTTGAATTGAAATAAAAGTTGTGTTGACGAACGCATTCATCGAAATTGTATTTTTGAACAACACACTCGACAAACAAACGGCCATGTTACCTTTTGCAAGCGCGACAGTCGATTCATTCGGGTCTATTGTGTACAGAATACCTTCATATCGAATTTCGGCTTTCGAAATTAAGCTTATTTTGCTACCTAAGTAAGGTATGCCGCTGCCACTCGTTTTACTCATGATTTGATATAATTTGATATAATTTAATTAATGTCAATTTAATTAAACCAATACTCCAACCACATTCAACGTGCCTGAACCACGAGCTGGCATCAAAAGAAGCAGCTGACACAAATTTCCCTCCAAAAAATATACGAAAGACAAAAATATCATAACGGTAATAATTAATTGGAAAGTGTAAATGCCGTATATATATATATAAAATAAAGTAAAAAAGTGTTAAGTTTGAAAAGACGGAAAATACTTTCACTAACTTTCACTAGCACGAAAATAGTGGAGTAGCTGGGCTGAGGGAGGCCCAGTTTGAACAAACTCTGATAGGGTACTTAACTCATTTCAAAAACAGTTTTGACATGAGGTATTTAGAATAAAAATTGCATCTAAAATTGTATTTTTTTATATTATGTAAAAATGATAATCAAAACAAGCATTCATTGTCAATGATTTAAAACAGTTGAAATATGCTTTGGCAAATGTGTAAAAAGAATAGCCCTGTCAATCTCTGAATAACGATCATTTATATACTTTTCTAGCCTTTTTTGACTCGTTGATGAGCCAAGTACTTTCGAATTAATTTAATTTTAAAAAACGTTTGTTCGTTTTCAACAGTTGTCACTGGCTGAAGTTTCTGCAACGGCAACTATACCCTGTCTACGATACAGAAGAATTAGATGTGACTTGATAAAAGTATAAATTATTTGGTGATGAAAGACAGACGTGTGTAATCTAAAGCTGAAACTGCGTGAACGTGTGAGAACGAGAGGGCATAATATGAAACTAAATACGTGTTTTTTAATGAAGAATCTCATAATTAAGTACAATAGCTATAATTCAGTGCTTATATAGGGCCACGTTATTCTACATATATGGTTATTCCCATATAAATAGAACATAGTACAATATTCAACAATATATTCAACAACAATATTCAACAATATATTCAACAACAATATTCCATAGTACATGTGCTTGAGAATTTGTTCTTACTTACTAAATTTTCCGGTCAATTTTAAATTTAAAATTATTTAAAAGTTTATTATATACTCAATTTTACTCACTAAACTTTGCCGGCGAAGCCCTTTCGGTTTTATTTTAAGTTTTATTTATGTGTGTGTGCAATTTTTTCGTTTCTTTGAATGGTTACAATTTTATTGAACTTTTAAATTAAATTGATTAATAATTAAGATTACTGACATTAAGATTACTGACATATTATGATATGATTAATGACATAATCATTAATGATTAATTTAATATTAATCATTATAATGTTAATTTAATCATTAATGATTTTTAATTTACTGGCAAAATTTCACACTGAGTGAGTTATTTCATTTTTTTATTTAATTATTAATAAAATAAAAAAAAAATTAATATCAATTCGCTTGTTATTCTCTTCATAGTCAAATCATCATTTTTTATAATGATAATCAGATTGAATCACCAATGCAATGAACATGGACAGGACAGTGATTACAATTATTAACTGACTAACAACAATACAATTGATTGAGTTGAATGTTGAACATGAACTTGTGATGAACATCCTCACAATAGAATAGATGAGATACTATCTTTTCTAAAAAATTTATTTAAAAAATGGAATGCGATCATATATTACATGCATATTCATTGAAGATTGAACAATGCGATGAATGTTGACATGATTACAATTATTAACTAGATGTAGATTACAATACTATTGAGTGATTGACTTGTATTGAACATGAACACGTACATTGTTCATGTGATGTGCACATCCTCACAATGCATGAGATGAGAAACATGTATGACTTGATAGTGTAGTTTTTTGGTGATTATTTTTGCAAAGATAATTTGCAATTATTATTTTTTTTTACAGGAACTCTTAAAGCATAAATATGAGTTCTGCTTTGTTAAAAGATACAGACGTTGAACGTGGGCTCCAAAGGAAGAAACTGTTCATAAATTCATGCATTTCAAAGAACACATCTAGTAAGTTTTTATCACTTTTTCTTTTCCATATTCTTTGTTTCTTTTTAATGTGTTTTATTATATTATAAAACTTTGAAGCTTCTCGATTTAGAATGTTTTTTTTATAATTAATTAATTTTGGCAATATGCATCTACCATGGCCGACATATCAACCATTCAGAAATGTGGATATGAAAATGTTATCTATTTGAATTAGATGAATGGCACACAGTAGTGTAAGAAAACTTTAGAGGCTTAAGAACTAGAACTATATAATTATTTACATTTAACTTGAATAAAAAATAATTTTAACATTGAAATTTTCTTACTGGATGGTACTTTATGTACCAAGCTTAGTTGAGAGTCTAAATTTATACTTGAAAACTCCATATTTCTAGTGAACTCAACATACCGAAAAAAGACACTTCGTGCAAACAACAGAGCTCTAGCCAGAGCACTTTGCAAGAAAAAACTTGAACTGTCTGAACTTAGAAGAAAATTTCTTATACTTCAAAATGAAAATCAACTGTTGAAGTTTCATTGCAATGAAAATGTCTCTAATGATAATTGTTTATACGAGGTTACATTTTGATATAAATTTATCTGCTCTTCACTTCATGTCATTATAAATTTCTAGATAAATTATTATTTTTGAATGTTTTTGTCTGCAACTACTTTGCATTCGATGTAAAAGTAATCACTGAATTTTTTCTAATAATTTTTTTTTTTGAAAATTTTTTTTAGGAGAAATCAAAAGTTTTCCAAAACACTTTGAATGGAGAAGTTGTTAAATTGTATAAGATTTGTCAAAATCTAGTGAGTTTATCTGAAGAGTGTAATATTTTCTGTGAAGGCAAAGGCAAAATTTCAGATGGGCTTGCCTCTGAACAGACAAAATTGCCTTCAGATCATTTAGCAGCTCTCGAGTCAATGCAGATGAATGGTGTGTTGAATAACTATGACTCCATTCAAAATGCTCCTAAAGCTGTATTGGCTACAGATAATAGGTATTTTTCTTTCATGTGCATATATATATATATATATATATATATATATATATATATATATATTAAGTTTTATTAAAAAATTCTTAAATTCTTTTGCATGATAAGCTCGCATAAGTATTTGAGTATTTGTTAAGATTTGTGGCTTTAATTTATATTGCTGAAAATTGCTAATTATTGTGAATTATAGTGAAAATGTCTTCAAATAATCCTTAGGTTCATATTTATTTAAAAGAATGTATGCTACATAATTAGATTGGATGATTTATTTTCAAGGCTGCCTGCAAAACCTCAAAGAGTTCAGAGAATGTTGGAGACGAATGGAAACATGAATGATGATATCATTGATGCTCCAGCTAACTGCTGCAACGATGCTTTTGAATTTGATTTTATGATGTGTAAAAAATTAAGCACTATTACAGAACTGTCAGAGAATGATCTCACGTGCATTAAAGACGGTATCTATATTCGTTAATATTTGCATTCAATTGTTTTATTTCACCATCACATTGTTTCGTTCACTACCTACTTCATTGCATTCAATTTAACGTTCCTCTATACAAATGTAAGAGTCAATTACATGACTGATATACAATGCAGGAAGGCTTGTTGTTGTCTTTGACTGGCTCATGAGTTAGACGCCCCTGATTTAATAATTGTTCATATTTCTTGGTGTCATTTTTAAAGCAATGATTTTTACATTATTTTAATTTGTTGTTTTACATTGGAAATATATTGGTTAATTGTTATCTCTTTTTCTTACATTGAGATGATAATTTTAATACTGTTGGTAGTTCAGTCCTCAGTGCTTTTCAGAGATGGATATTAACAATCGTTAACATGCACTTGAGCGTATTTGTTTTACATGCAACTATTCATAAACACTTACAATGGAAGCAAGTTGCTGAACCTGACGCTTCATTCATTTCACTTGTGCAAAGTTATTTTATTTTTATTAACTAATATTATTATTTTTTCTATATTTAGATGAGTTTCTCTCTAAGCAAGGAAACTTAAATGAATCTATAGTAAGCCCCAGTCAACGTATCACTGAGAATTTAACCAGCACATATACCTCTCCAACCGAAAGAAATCCACTTGATTTATCATCTGACGTTCTTCATACTGAAAATCTGTCCTTCGTTACTGAATATTCTGACAAACTCTCAAATGGTTTGAGATTTTCCAAAAATTGTGCGGCAGACAATAACTTTGAAATTAAATACAATATCAGATCTGAAGGCACTATTTGCATTGACGAAGAAAATAATCAACCATTAGAAAAAATAAAAAATAATCATTATTCCTGTGTTTCAAATAAATTGGAAAATATTAAAGGTGGTTCAACGAAGGTTCAATCAGCTGATAGTGAATCAAATCTGAAAACTATCCCATATTTTGCCAGCGTGTCTAAGGAAAGATTTGCAAAACATCTTGATGATAAAAAACTAGCTGGCTGTCTCAACGAAAATGGCAGACATTTAAAAGACAACCATTGTTCTGTTACAAAACGTGATATACTGCTGAATGATTTAAATGTATTGAATGTTATTGCAAACCCTAGTAAAGAATACCAATCTTCCTGTAGTAACACGAAAAATTATAAAAATATGGTTGTTGAGACCTCTGATGATGAAAATTGTCCCGACTTGAATGAGCTCAGAAGAACTCATCTGTTCACTGAAAAACTTCTAATTTCACCTTTAATGAAACGAAAGAAAAGTGACGAGTGTTCGACATTGAAAAATGGAACTTCACCTGAATATCCTAAAGCTAAGAAACTTTCAAGTCTGTCTCCCATATTGCAATTGGTTGATGTAAAATCTTTTCTACAAGTCTGCGAATCAAATGTAACTTGTAAAGGCGTTCAAGAAATTTTCTCTGATCAAAGGATACATGAATCATTAAATATTAAAACAACCGAAACTGATGATCATAATTCTTCCCAGAATTTAAGTCATACCTCCACCGATATTGAAAGCAATATATTAAAATGTTTAGAAAACGCTGATGTGTCAAACTGCCCGGACTCAGCACAAATGTATAATCATAATAACGCAAATAAAAAAATTAACAAAAGATTGTCATCTGTATCGACATCATCTGAATCAAGGTATTCTTCAAATGTTCTTTCAAACTTTCTGTTTTTTGTAAAGTTGTCTGCTATAATACTTGAAAATAATGTTCAATTGAGTAAGATAGCGATGAATATCGAAACAGATTGTCAGAAGACTTCAGAGCAGGAAGAAGAAACAAATTTGTGAGTTATAAAGAACCGCCTTTGAACACGTATGTGTTTTCAATTATTTTGCTAATTTTTTCCATAATTGCTAAAAATGTCTCACGTGTATACCATTCGAACAGGAAGCTCAGAAGGGATGACTGTCGTGCCTCATCTGTTCATAATAAAAAGAAAAGGAAACGTTAACCTTCACTTTAAGTATTAATTTCTAATTGATACTTGTTTTTATACTCACTGAATTGTTTTCTTCTGGTGCAAATCTTTAGTTTGACTTCAGTGTTAACAACGCTGGCTGGTCATTTATTCTCTCTTATTTTATTAATTTATCTTTTTGGCAACTTTCTGGTTTCTCTTTTCTTAACGCTCGTATCGCTTATTCTTTTTTTTAAACAAGTCTTCTCTCTTTTTTTTATTTACGAATTTTTTAGTGTTTCTTTTTGTGGTAATATGAGTTATATGAGATTAAATAATAGCATATTAAATATTAACAGAACGTTTACGTGCGTGCAGTCAAATGTGGCTCTTGTGAATCCTCTGAAATCTGACGATAACTAACGCCTTCAACAATGAACCCAGCTTATCAATTTCCATTCGTTTAAAATATAATAGAAAAAACTTTTCTTTTTGTTTTATTTTTTTGTTCTAAAAAAAAGTGATATTTAATTTGCATTGTAGCTGGGTAGGTTGTTCAATCAATCTTCGTTTTGCGTCCAGAGACCCGGTTTCTCGAGGTAGGACGTTGTTTTCTTTGCCATCAACTTTTTGCGCCAAATTAGACGATCAGTTGTATCCATTTCATTTAAATTTAGAGCTTTCATGTCTTGCTCGATTGTTTGCGACCAGGACTTCTTTGGACGGTCTTTGGGACGTGTGCCAGGTACTTCAACATCTGCAAGAGAAGTTATGGCACTGTTTCCACTTCGTTTGACATGACCAAACCACCGCAGACGGTGTTGCCGGCATTCGTCCTTTATATCATCTAAACCAGCACGACGCAGGATTTCGGTAGATTTGATGTGGTCTTTCAGATTAATTCGTTGCATCCATCGGAGCATTTTCATGTCGGTTGGTTAAAATTGTTGTTCCAGTTTGGTTGTCATTGGCCATGTTTCTGCACTATATAACAACACCGGACGTATCACAGATTTATAAAGTCTTGATCGTAGTGGTAGTGGGATGTCACGCCGCATCAATATAGAGGCAAGGAGATGCCATTTATTCCAGGCTGCACGTATGCGTGCTCGAACGGCAGCTTCAGCTGTTCCAGTACAATCCAGAACATCCCCTATATATTGAAACGATGTGACTTTCTCTATTTTAATGGCTTCAAAAACAGTGCTATTTCGAATTTGTTGTTGTGGATTGGTGCAAGCAGGACAAACAAAATTGGACACTTTAGATAAAGTACCAATTATTTTAGAACAACGTTTGTGACACCACTGGTTACACTGCTGACACTTGATTGAATTGTTACCTACACCAGCTTTACAAACTGAACAGGGCCATTGTCCAGTAGCTGTGGATTGGATGGGTTCACCAGTGTTCATTGCTTTGGTTTTGCTGATGTTGACTTTGAATCCATGATCGGCGAGTCTGGTGTTCCAATCTTCAAACATCTGTGCTGCATTCTGCTCAGACGTGGCTGTTAAAACGATATAATCAGCATATACTAGATTCCAAATGTCACCAGGGCGTATCGGTTTTGTGATTTCTTCCATCACAGTTATAAATAACAGTGGACTGAGAATCGAGCCTTGGTGAACTCCAACGCCGATGTCAAATGCATCTGTGTTTCCAACCGTTGTGCTGACAAAAGTCTTAGTATTCGTATACATTTCCATCACAAGTCGAACAAGATATTCTGGAATGAGTTGTCGACGTAGACTCCACCTGATTGCTTCACGGGGAACTCGATCAAATGCTTTTTCAAGGTCTACAAAAATGTGTGATAGTTGTTGATGCTTTGCGAGGTACTTCTCTTGCAGTTGCCGAAGGATGTGAATTGCATCAATTGTTGATTTCCCCGCTAGAAAACCAAATTGATAATTTCCGATTGTGATGCACGACGTTAATCTTCTCTCAATGATCTTTTCGACAATTTTCAGGGAGTGTTCTAACAGACGTATACCCCGAAAAATTGAAAAGTTGTTGAAAAATTAATACTGGCCTGGCTTCAATATAAATTATAATTTTTTTTTTTTGAAAATGGTTTTCCTCTGCCTGTTGGAACTCTTCGATACAATCGAACTATTTGAGAGTTTTTTTTAAATTATTTTATCTAAATTAATTTGTTACGATTAGTGTCAATCTTACATTGATATAACTAATGAATAATAATATACATAGAATGAGATTTCTCCATATGTATTTTCGTGTTATGTTGATCTTCAGTTACGTGGTGCGTTAAATGTTGGCCGCTCACTCTGCTCTTAAATGTCGATGATTACTACCGTAGCATAACTAGCGATCAATGCATTTTATACTGTAGCCCTGTCGTAATCTTTCCATGATGCACTTCACTGGAAACAAGAGCAGTGTGGACATACGCGCCCATTGCAATTGATACAAGAAACTTCACCGTGGTGATATAGTAATACTGCAACAATTAAGTTAGAATAATATACAATTACGCAAATGCTCCCAGGTCAACGTCCAGTCAAGTAGTTTTCTTTAATTCTTAACTGCACGTTGCCGTCTCAAAATATGTTATCACGGTTCATTACCGATAATAATCAAATTATTATTATTCTTATAAATTTTTCAAAGATTTTGAATTAAATGCGTAAGTGAACTAGTGCGTCTTCAGTTCCTGTTTGAATTTTTATTGGAACAATTTGTTTCAGATGCAGTAGTAGATCGTTCCAAATTTTTAGCCAAGCATCTTGCATACATCACCAGCTTCGTCTTAATTCTAGGGACTACCATCAATTCACAGGAGATCGAAAAACTTTCAAATATTCTGGTCTACCACTATGAATGCAACAGTGAGCAATAACTGCCATCTTGTAAGAAATTTTTTCGTGCCCCGGTAACCAATGAAGATTTTCCAACCACCCATGTCGTCACGTCTACCAGCCCAGAAACAGTCTTGCAGCAGCGTTTTGAAGCGTTGAACTTTCTTAAACACCAACCCCAGCACCAAACATCAACGAGTTACAATAATCTAACCTCGGCAATTTTTCCCATTTTCATCACAGTACTTGTTGAAAACACTGTTTTTTTTCAAACAGAAAACATTGTTAATAAATAGCTGTAAAACAAAATGTAGCCAATTTTGGCAGGATATGTGTATATGTTTGAAGTGGGACTCGGGGTCTTCAGGGTAAAAAATTATTTAAAAAATGCTGAAGTTTTTCGATTATGAAATGTATATTATGTTTATATTGTTGCATCGCTTCTAGACTTGATAACGAATCAAAAAATATTATGAGTTTTTTATCCTTACTTTTTTCATCCCACAGTTTAACCACAAGTCCATGCAGAAATATCAACTGAAGGAAGTTAATGTATCAGCACATCACTTCACCTGTAAGATGATGTGTGGAGTTCGTTGTTTACTTGTTGGTCCTCTGCTCTGGTTTTTGAGTTTTTAAAGTTTTCGAGGAAGTTTTAAATTTAAAGTTCAAATGGCATGATTGCAGATTTGTTGTGTATGTTAAGTTGATCAGCTGAAATACGCTTGTTTGTCGACTTGTTCTTGTTCTTATATTCAATTTCATCATTTTTATTTTTAATTAATTAAATTAATTAATTAATTAAATTAAAAATTCTAAATGCCTAATTTATGTGCCTTAATTAATCATTTCATTAGCACTCTTAATTTTTTTCTTCTAAAAAAATTTTAATTTTAAAATAAATAATGTAAATAATAAAACATTGATATCTAATTTGTAATAAATAAATAAATAAAATAAATATAATATTATAACCGTGAATAAAATAACAAAAACACCTGTGGTAAATTTATCAAACTAACATTACTAACTTCATAATAAAATTTATTTTTATTTAATTTATCATTATTTTATTTTTGTTTAACTAGACAAAATCCATTCAATTCTAAAGATGAACTCTAAGATTTTCAGTATAATAAGCACACCATTGTGTTGTAAATAATACATTAAAATAACTTTAGAGATGTCACATGGTAAAGTAAAGAAAAACAAATCATGATGTCATTTTTAGTTGCTAATTAAAAAACTGATAATTTTAAAAATAATGGGTGATAAGAATCTTTTAAGTTGCACAAAAAGTGGTGTAAAAATCATACCAGCTGACGAGAATGATGCAAGTCCTCTGACCCTCCCAGAACCCACATGGATCCCTGACAAACAGGTGCTTTGCAATGTTTTTACATGTTTTGGTTTTGTTTGCTGAATTGGCATTTATTATTTATTAATAATTGATATCAAGAGTTGAATTACAAGTGGGAAACCAATTGTAAGCAACTTTGCTTTTGCTTAAAAAACAAAAACAAGATACTTTTTCAGCTGTCCTAAAATGTGAAATTGTAATTAATTAATTAATTGAATAATTAATTCACAGATACAGTCTTGTTCTCTTTGTCAAACAAAATTTGACCTTTTCAACAGAAAAGTAAGAATTATAGAGCAGAATATTTTAATATCAGTTACTAACTTACTTGTTTTTGATCATCAATTGATTTTATTGATAGAGTCGTTAGTTCAAGTTAAACAATGCTATTCAATTACTTGTCTATATTTGATGAAGTATGGATCTGCAGTCAGTTACTTTTATGCAAAACACGATGCATCATTTTTGCAGCACCACTGTCGTAGATGTGGCACGTGTATATGCAGGAAGTGCTGCCACAACCGACCACTGCCTCGCATGTGCTTCATCGATCCTGTCCTGCAGTGCAACCTCTGCTCACTCGTCAGCACTCAGGAGGATATCTTCTTTGATGAACATCTCAAATACTTGCAGCAAGGTTACTTTGAACCTCTGTGTGCTTTTTAGCATTATTATTATATTACATTATATTCATTACATGCCTGTGTTAATGTTTGACAATTTATATTTTCATTTTTTCAATTTGTAAAGTTTCATTTCATTTTCACTCTTCAATAAAAAGAGTTGGAAGTGCTTGAAACTAACTTCAACCACATGCATTCACATTAACAACAGCATTCAAGTACACCACGGACAACTGCACTAACATCATCAACATGCACATTTAACAAAACAACAACATGCATATGAACAGCAGCACACCGACTATAATGATGGAGCATTTTGAATAATGTTAACAATTTTGAACTATGTAAACCTTATTTTAATTTTCAAGGATCGGTTTTGAATGTAATGAATTATGATGTAAGTGATGACAATGTGAAAGCTGTGCCAATGTTTTGCAGGCTGAGCAGATCACAGAGGTTTATAATGATTATTTTTTGTTTTTAATTATTTCAATCTTTTATTTCATTTAATTTCTTTTTACATAATTAGTTAAATTAATTTTATATGGATAATACACTAGGGAAATATTGTTCCAATGTGAAAAGAAGCAAACCGTGAATGTGATTGAACCCATATTGTTGTCAGAAATTAAAGAAATGATCAAAATTTCATCCCACAAACATTCAAGTAATAGTTTAATCATGTTCCTAGTTTATTTTTTGTTTTCCTTTTTTACGTGTGTGTGAATGCAAAACGCATCTAAACACTTCACAAACTAATTCACGACAATCATTCGAATTCTATTGAGTGAATGATGTTTTTACTTTAGATCTTTGATACATCATGTCAAGATTGGTGGAATTGGTATTGTTTTTGAAGAATTTGTTGATCAAATTGATGAACTGACAATATTTGAATGTTAAATTAGATATAACAGGTATAAAGCTCTTGTATGATAATGCCTCTCGTGAACATCAGACTTGCACCATGAAGGTCAGCCCCACCAGCCCACAGCAACATCACCAACTGCAGTGGCTTGACGCTCTACTCAAAGTTTACAATCTTCCAATAAATACCTTCTAATGAATAATAGTTTCATTTTAATTGAAAAAATATTTTTTCATATATCTTTAAGGATTGATATGTTTCTACATCCCACCCAGGCTTTTGAGCTCGTTCAAGAAACGAAAAAACTGATGCCCGCCGGTAATACAATAGAAATTCAAGAATAGGCCCATGTATGATGAGGATGGTGGTATATCCTCGCTGGCTTAAAAGCATTGATGTCTACAAGTTCACTTCAGTTATATCATATAACATGGAATCTGTTTTATGGAATTGGTTTTTAAAAACTATCAAAAAAATTTCAATTTTTATGTTTTAAATCAACTGACTGCATAATCTCGTGTGAACATTTTACTCATTTTTGAATTGCGTTTATTTTTTATCGTTGGGTAGCCCATACCCGCTAAACTTAAATGTTGGATTGAGGATCGTTTTATTTAATCATTATGCACACTTGAAATGGCCTGATATTTTTCAATAACTACGTTTAACTTTGTCCGTTACGTTTTTGTTTGATTCATAAAAATACCTGTAGGTTAGATACTTGTTATGAGGAGTAAGTTATTTTGATGGCTTGAATTTGCAATTATTATATATATATATATATATATATATATATATATACCAACATATATATATATATATATATACCAACATATATATATATATATATATATATGTGCGTGTGTGTGTGGTTTGTGTGTGTGCGTATATTATGTACAGTTTATTTTCATCTTCTGGTTTTAAATGCCTAAACATGCTTTGGTGCAATTACTTAATATAAACAATCCCACATCAAGTGCGATTGCGTCATAGTGTTTGTTTACTGCTTGCGTGTATGACTTAGTATTTCTTCATAGGAATGATGAGTTCACTGTACTCGTGTGCACGCGTTCCAACGATTATGTACGTGCACGTGTGTGTACGTGTGTGATGCAAGTACACAATGAATTGACAATTTGCCTTGTTCCTGTGATGTAAAAAAGAATTGTAATATGAATTTAAGTAGTTCGTGGTTTCACGTCAGATGTTGAGACTCGAGCAAGTAGATGAACGAATAAATAGAAAAAAATATCGAAAAGCATTATTGATTTAAAGTGCAGTCGAATGCAGGCTTGCTTGATCGTCAGAATGCGGCAATGCATCTGTCAATATCATGTGACGATGTCGTCAAAATTCGAATATCAGATTTCTAGGGGGTACCGCTATAAATAGTAACCTTATCTAACCTAATTCCAGAACTGCACAAGGTCATCGCATTCAAGGCAACACCTTGTTTAATTAAAATCACTTTACGAACACACAACGACCAATCAAATTACCTCACACTGCAACGCTGTAGCTGAAAGTAGTTCATAATTATTTATATCGTCCAATGAGGGTTAAGTATGAATGAAATTAGCATAAAATATTAACGGTTACGCCTACTATCATGTACGGGCTAAACGTCAACAACATACCGGCATATTGGTTGTTTACTAACAGCTGATCGCCATTGGAGTTTTTTGTTTGTGAATTTTCATCAAGAGTACAATATTGGACCAAATTCGATAAAAAAGAGAAAAAGCGTTGAGAATTATGTTCGGAAGTCGCAGACCTGGCAAACGATCGATCGTCGGGACGAAAGTTTGCGCGTTGTTCGACGATGGTTTTTACCGGCCGGGTGTAATACAAAGTGTACACATACCTGCCAACTCACAACTGGCACAAACATACACCGTCACATTTGATGAGGGAGGAACCTTCTCTTACAGCGAGTCTCAGTTAATTGGACCAGGTTTCCAGAGTTTAACTAACGATTCGTTGAAAGTTGGTCAAAAAATTTATATAACCTTCAACAGTCGGGAGGTGAAGGGCTGCATTATTGGGAGTGGGGTCCATGAAAATGGTTCCTCCACTGCCGAATACAACAAATATTGGCTGGTTGGATTGGGAGATGATTGTAACATCAGGGTGAAGGTAAAGTTAGATGACATTCGGCTGATGGAGAGCAGAAAATCAGCGAGGTTGTCAGAAATGGATACAGATTACACTAAAATGGCAGATCTTACGAGTGTTGAGAATAAGAAAAGAAGCAATTGCATTGATGTGCCTAGTCACGCTACCAAACATTGGTAAAATAAAATGTTTAATATATCACTTATGTGATACACACCACACTATATGTAATTTTTTATAATAAAAATAATTACTATCTTAAATGAAATTTTAACATTTTTATTTTTTACTTTGTGTTAGTTCATTATTTTTATTCATATATAATATAAGCAAATCAAGCCATTACACAACTGATGACTCCTTGCTGACTCGAGACATTGAGATGGAAGTGATGGATGAGAACATGGCAGCCATGGTACTTACTTCACTTTCTTGCAGTCCTGTATCATCACATCTGCTGCCTCTAAAGTTCAGCTTTGAACAATGTCAGTTGGTTCCCATTAACTTCATGTTAATACTTTTTTGTTCTATAATTTCTGCTTTAATTAAATGGCTGTGAAACTTGAAACTCACTTAAAATTTTTTCAGTAATGTTTACGATTTTACATTATTAATTCAACTATTCACATGATATCTCAACATGCACCAATATTTAAATATTACAGCAACATTCAGCCCTGCCACCTCACCTTCTGTCAACAGCACCAGCCAGTTCACAAACAGCCACAACAACAACACATCCTCATCATCACCCACTGATTCCCTACTTTCTAGAAGTGCTCCCTCCAGCACCAACAGTTTCATCTTTAATCGTGAGAATTTGTCACATTTTTATAGTTATTAACTGTTTGCATCATTTTGTTCAGATGAAATTTTGATTTTTCCATTTCTTTGTTTCTGATTTTGGGTTAAAATTTAAGAATTGTTCTTACAGATGATGATGACAACAAAGATACAACATCAACAACATCAATGATGACAATAATGGAGCCATATGAAGTAATCAACCATGTTATCTTTCTTTGTTTTTATACTCTTTCAAAATCATTAGAATCTTTTTTAAAACTTTTTTTAATCATTAAGCTATTTGTTTTAAACATTATAAAATAATTTAAAAAGTTCATCATTACACGACATAAAAGTTTTCTAGGACAGTCTACCAATGCACATGGCCTGGATGCAAGCAGATATACAACACTTGCAATGGAATTGAGAAACATGTGAGAATGGAGCATTTGGGGTATGCTTCATGTCTTGTTTCTGCCATTGTTTTATATTATTCTTTTAATATCCTACATGGAGTTTGTTTTCAGGAAATATTGAAGATTATTTCAACTAACCATTGATTTGTTCTATTACTGCTTTAATCGTTATCACCAGTAGAATTGCTTTGATATTACCACATCCCTATTGAGGACTCAATAGCATTTTCATGTTAATGCATCATTTCAGGCCGAGAAATGAGTTGGATCATGAGGAGGAATTTTATTACAGCGAGTTTGAAGTGACGATTGACTCCTATAAGCAGCAAGTGCATCAGCGCCACCAAGAACATCAGCAGAATGATAACCATTACAACAACACTGACAACCAGCAGATGGAGGATTCAGACTCACCATCGTCGCCCACATCACCGACGATGGTGTCTAGCCTGGCAAGAGAAGACAAATCACCAAACTGCATGTTTTTCAACGATGCCACATCTGATCACAACTATCAGAAAAAGGTGGCTGCATGCTATCATTACTCAAATATTTCAGTTTATTTATCATTGCAGATTGCTATTAATTTTGATTCCTACGTTCCTGGTGCAAATGATTTGATTGTGTAAAGGAAAAATATTTTTATGAAAGTGATACCATTCTTATAATTTACACAGAATTTAAAAGTAATTATTTTTTTACGTTATTTAACATAAATGAAAAAAAGTGTATGAAATGTTGTTAATGACGAAGGAGTCCATGTCAATATCTATCCCGTGCAATTCAAAGTATCATCACAGCTACCATCTTAATCCTCCACCTCCAACTCCCACTAATTCTCACCACTTTACGACATCGTCACTGTCAAGGTCGTTGCCATGGAAGTTACCTGATCAGGTGATCAAGAGTTTGTCTCTTCTTTGATAATTTTCATTTTTTAACATCTTGCATCAATTTCTGATGAATATCTATTACTTATTGTATCAATCTTGAAACTAGCATTTGTAGTGAATATGTGCACAAATAAGTTTAAACATTATTTCTAGAACTCTCGTAGACTTGTCACTTTATTTTTCTTTTATTTTTAACGTGTTTGATGCGTAAAATATGGTAATTTTTGATGCTATTTTCTCACAGCTTAAAAATGAAAATTTTTACTGTAAGAAGTGATGCAAGGGATAAGGAAGGTGTTGTGCTAGGCATTTAAACGAGATGTTGGCAAAGTGGGTTCATTTTATGTGACCCACGAGTATTTTATGCGGTTTAATTAATTTGTGCTTTTCTTTATACTTCAAATTTTCAGATGCCCTCCCCTATCAATGAAAACAATTCACTGGTTGGTCAGTCAAAATCCTTACTGGCCAATCAGAAAAAGTCCCGCAATGAAGTTAAAAAGTGTAGAAAAGTTTATGGCCTAGAGAACAGAGCTGCTTGGTGCACTCAGTGCAAGTGGAAAAAGGCGTGCACCCGTTTTCATGAGAAATCATTCGACTACAGTTAATTGCTGGTTTGCATGGCTGCTCTCTGCTGTTGTTGGCTGCACGGTGACCTGGTTGGTTCTTGCTTAGTAATGTCATTTCACATCATTTACTGGTCATTTGCTTGTTTTGCGTTTTTGACTGCGTCGTATGTTCCGTAACCTTTCATTTTTTCTTTTTATTCTGCTTGATTTCATTAAATGTATTTAACTCATGCGTTGTCCGTTAATTCGTTTATCTCCATTGATTGAAATCAATGAACTTGTTAGGTTATTTTATGATTAGGTAGTATAATGATAACATTTAATTGTACATTGTTATTACAAAAATTTTGGTCTAATGATTATTATTCGAGTTAGAATTGTATATACAGATTGTCATCTCATTTCATTTCATGTCATTTCATTTTCATTTATTTCGTTTACTCTTATTCTTATGCATTATTTTTGCTAAATTATTTTTATATACCATAAATTTGTTATTGATTTATTCTATCTGCATACGGCAAAATAATTTTCAGCAAAGCAAAGGGCTTGAGGTAGTTGTAAAGTTGTAGCCATTTGTCTCTATTAAGATTTCAACAGCTTATTAGCTGGATTGATGGAACTGTAACTTGCATGCAAATGTTACATTGTTTAAATTAAATTGTATTATATATTTTTAATTTTGATTTTTTCGTTTGGTTTTAATTTTCCATTGCTTGTTAGTATTCACGTACAACAAGCAGTTTCTTTTGCGTTGTTGCATGTTTTAAATTGTTATTTGATGTTACAATGATCTTGTCATCAGTTTTAGAAGTTTTTTTAATCGTTGTTAGTTTCAAAAGTTGTTGTTACCTAATATTGAAATTTCTGTACAACGTTCAAGTAGCGTTTATTTAATCATGGTTTAAGTTGAAAGCTTTTACGTCACCCTTATATGATTTTTGTTCAAGTTTGTATTTTGCATATAAAATTGATACAGTCGTATCCTTAAAATGTGCAGTGCAGTTGTTAGCTCGCGAATTATTCAATACATTATATTTTCATAAATAAATATTTCGAAATGTCATAGTTAAGTTTTGCAATCGACATTATTTACTGATTTCACGCAGACCGGATTTTTCTAATTTAAAATTTATCATTTTTCTTTCGTGGGAACATTAATTTGAATTGTACAAAATATTTACCTATTAGTCGTATGCATTTAATTAGAGTTTACGTTGCACTTGTTAATTATAATTTATTAATTGGTGTTGGTAAGATTCAATAACATATATTGCATGTAATATTGTATTTACTACATTTTAGTTCGTTGTTACTTCGTCTAATCTGATTGTATCATATGTACGTACATTTAAAGATATTAGTTACATGCCATCCGCATTCGTTATGTTTTTGTCTGTGCGTTTCCATCAGCATATTTATTTATTTATTTGACTTTTTTTCTCATTATATTGTCTTGTTATATCATGTTTGATAACATATTTCTCAGGTTTATGATGTATTCATAGCATTATGCACAAATGAATATGTTTACATATGTGTAAGTGTGCGTATGTATGTATGTACGTGTGCACGTATATATGGTTATACCGGAGCTTATATAATAACTGATACTTGCATGCGGGGAGTATGGGGTAATTGAGTATGCAATCATTTCAAAATAAGAAATGCTAGAAATTGAGATGAATTAATTTCATGGACATTTTGGATGATTGTTTGTGTGTGTGTGTGCGTACACGTATGGCAGAATGTTCTGAGCGTTACTAATACATCTAATTAAATTAATGTGATTAAGTAGTATTAACTAATTAATTATTTAAACATACATATTTATCCATAAACCTTTATTTTAGTAATGTATGCTAGTAAATATAGGAAAGATACGCTGTAAGTTATCCAACTAAGCAATAACTGAATGTCGTTGTGTGATTCGACACGCCACATCTGAGCTAAGAACCGTTGTGCACGTGTGTGTGTTGTTGGTTGTTGTGTTAAACAATACCTATGAATATCTTTTGTACTAACTACCCAGGCAGGATAGTTGACTTGATTTTCTTTTATGATGGCGTTCTTTTTATTTGCTCAGTTTTTCGTTCATTGTTTCTTATTAGTTTTAGCTTTAAATGGTTGTAGATAAAGTTGTGAGTTAAGTGCGTTGTTTTGAATGGGATGTATTATTTTTGCTACACTTCAGTAACCAATAACCTGCAATTTTCATATTTATTATACCATGTTTAGTTGTTGCTGTTTACAATAATTTACACACTCTTGTATAACGCCGAAAGGTAATGCAAAAGTTGATCGTTAGCCACCAAATCATGGCTCGTCCATTCGTCGTGATCGGTCTTTTGTTTCATAACAATAATATCGACACTAGAATTAACCACAGCAAATATCCAGTAACGTCATTTTATGCAAATTTGTGTTTAAATGAAGATTCGTTTTCTCTAATTTCATTAATGCCTTCATGTCATGTCAGTCGGTCTTTGTTATTATTTTCTAACATTTTCGGAAGTGTTATTAATCATGTGTGTTAACTTGAAACATTCTTTTAATAATTTTATTGGATGCCCTCCTTTTCTAATCTTCTTTCAATGGATTTATGCGTATATATATATATATATATATATATATATATATATATATATATATATATATTTATATATATATATCAAACGTTTATTTTGGTTCTAAATTAAAAATAATTATTATTGCAAGTTAATCAAAAGAAGTAATGTTTCTGTTTAGAATATAAGTTGAATGTAATAACGAATTCCCCTAAATCACCCTTGGTTAAACATACGTGCCCTGCCATTGTTCCAACTGACGCAAACTTTCACATTAAACAGATGCGCATTAATTAATTAATGGTTGCATAGTTGTGTTGGCAACATTTTTTTAAACCATTTTGAAAACAGTTTTTTGAAATATGATGCTTTAATTCAATGAAATACAAATGTTAAATAAAATTTAACACAATCAAGGCAGGTAAAAGCGTGTACTGGATGAACTGTTGACGTAGTAATATACATTTTGCACGTTAAATGTTAAAAGCAACTTCATTTCATTCAGGTGCGCGGTCACTAATTACGTATGGTAACAAAAACAAAATTTGTGAACTCAAAATATTAGAGATGTATCAAATTTGCGTGTAGGCCAAATATGCAACAAGCTATTAATCCAAAACCTAACGCAAAAATTTTAAAAAAGGTTAAAAGTCTATTACAATCTTTCTAGCTATTTAACACTCTCTTGTGCTAGTTCTGCGTGAGATGTGTGACGTTTTACAAAATAAATTATCAACAATTAAAACAAGTTTTAAAACAAAGAAATCAATTACTATTAACGATTTAAATTAAAATTGAATTTTTGAAATGAAAAAAGTAATAAAATTATATAAATATTTCCACATGAAAAATGCTGAAAACAACGAATGATTGCACAACGCTCATCCATTCGGCCTTTTAAAATGACCAGAACCCAGCTGGTCCCGAATTTTAAACATCGGCTTCAGGATATCGATATAGTTCATTAAAATACATGTACCGTATCTATATATATCTATTATTGTTATAATAATTTCCATAGTTAATATGAATGACCGTAACCATTTACCATGCTATGATTATGACGATTTGATTACCTATTTGTTACATACAATATTCAGTGTTAGATTTTCATTCTGGTTAACATTATTAATTTTATATGTAAGGTATAGAAAATTTAAAAACGTGTTTTTGTTTCTACAAATTGTTAAAGTCTCAACAAAAATAAAATAATCACACACACATACATTATATAATATGCATACATACATGTGTGTAAATGTCATACTTAGAATCGGGTGATGAAGTTTAAGACAAACTAGAGAGCATTGGACAAATGACTCGTAGCAACTTGATGAGGTGAAATTTCTCAAAACAAAAAACATAGTTGGCAACCAAATTCAATTTATTCAAGTACACACATTAACAAGCCTGTTTTGACTTACCAAAATATCATCCCAGCAAGACTGCATAAGATAACCGAGACAGAGATTTGAAATGTTGAAGGCATCGAATAGTGGACGCTTGAATGATATATGTCAATGGTAACTGAAGCTAAGGAGCCAGCGCAGAAGGTAGTGTTTCACCACTGGGTCCTTGAAAGTAATATCTACAGAATGCAAATTATTGCTTCTATTAAGAGGATTGATTGGTGAAACAAATATGTGACACAACAACAGAGGTGACGATACAACCACGTAACTGCTATAAATAGAGATGACGCAACAAACACGTGGACTCCTGCAACTAAAGACGACGCAACAAACACGTGACAACTGCACTAACTTGAATGCACCTGATGCAGGCGTTTCTTCAACATTGAACTCTGCAACTGTCACACCTATTCATTAATTATGAATATTTAAAC
Organism: Helobdella robusta; assembly: GCF_000326865.2. Taxonomy (NCBI): domain Eukaryota; kingdom Metazoa; phylum Annelida; class Clitellata; order Rhynchobdellida; family Glossiphoniidae; genus Helobdella; species Helobdella robusta. The sequence goes on from NW_008704501.1 coordinate 3,094,551, forward strand.
GAATGATTGGCTGGTATACCAAATAATCCATCAATTAAACATATTTAAATTCTCGCCTTTTTAATAAATCTCCAGCGTCAACTAATGTCTTATTTGATAGATGCGTCGCAATTGAAGAACACTTGAATTCTTGTACTACTATGCAACAGGACAAGTAACTCAATAAAATATTTTGATTACATACAAACAATTTTGCCGACGAAAGAAGGAAATAAGCAGGCCACTAGAACAACGCGAAGAATTAAAGTATCCACATATTTTGAAAAATTTAAATGACGATGATGGTGGAAAGATTTACCGTAATACTGCGCGAGTTGGGCGAGCCAGACCCACCGTTAAACGTCTTTGAACGTCCAGGCAGTGAGTTGAATAGCGGAGAAACGGAGATATATGACAATTCCTAAATGGCAGCTACTTAAAGCACAAAGTGGTAGTTTATTTCATAGAACAAAAAGCCTCTCTTACTTACACAAAAGAAAAAAATTGAGCACCAAAGCAAAGGATGGCATAATGAGAGTAGAAATATCTTTGCACCTAATCATAACACTTTGATTATACTGAGTAGTATTTTCATGAAACCAAGAACAAATAGCAATAATAAAGATAATTACAATCAACACATGCACACAATTCATATAATGACTATCAAACCACCAAGTATCAAATGAATCGAGTGAGAAACCTCTGCTGGCGAGTTCAGGAGCAAACATGGCAGCAGGATACACAACTGATGATGTCCCAACCTGCAACATTTGTTATTCGGTGGTCTGTTATTAATTCTCTACTTGCACTTTACATTTGAAAAAACTTTTTTCATTTTCAAGAGAACAATATCGGAGTGTACAGGAATGAATGCTCATGTAGACGAACCACGAGACAGAGATCACAGGTATCCAACTCAGCAGTTGCCTTCTGCAGCACAACTTCATCCAGCATTTCACCGAACCAAACAACGTCAGGTCTTACCAGGCCACCACAATCCGGCTGCCTACATCTGCCAATAATTTGAATATTTTCATTACTTGATTATAAACAAGTTACCATCCACTTTAACCTTCCCATCAAACATGTCATCCAACAAAAGTTAGTTGAAAGCAAAAAAATGATTGATGTGTCATGACGAACTTGGGCAACTGGTCCACAGGGATTCTTGCATCAGGGACATCCACATCTGGTTCTCTGCATCATTTCAAAAAAAATTCCAAAATATAATCCCATCAAACTTGTTATACTTATTTTAAAATGTTTAAAACGTTTTGATCTTTATGAATGTTAATACTTGAAATACTATGCAAAGAAGTAAATGCCACTGAAAATAAACGTTAAATGAAAAATACAAAAATTATAAATGACTCATAACTAAGATCTCAAGAGTGCAAAAATGAAATGAAAACAGCAACCAATAACTACGAAGGTTAAGAAATGAAATCTGCAGCAGAAAATTGTTAAAAGTAAAAAATGTAGGCAGCAGAAACAAAGTAGCTGACCCTCTGTCTTTGAGTGCTTCACAGATAGGACTGCTTCTATCTACCTCTCTGTGACCACACTTTGTGCATCTAACTCTAAACAGGCTACCTAACAAATTATTTTTACCGGCGCATCAACAAACATCAATAAACGTCAATGGACACACACACACCTATTTTAAGACTAAGAAAATCAATTACCAGCCATGAACCTCTCAATGTACATGAGTGACCAATCATGAAGAACAACAAACATCAATGAACTTAATAAACCATGTAGTTCAATAATATTCTTGGATCCTGCTGTATAATGCAATTCATCAATATTTTGAGTGATCACGGTAAACTTTCTGCCTTCCGAGAGGAAACGTTTTTCACACTTGGCAATAGCAATGTGACCCTGCAAACGTATAACTGAATTAAACAAAGTTCTCAAATACGTTAAATAATTTGTCAACTGAAAGCAATAACCGATTAAGCTTAATAATAAGCATACAAATATTTGAAATGATAAACAGTAAATTAACATTATTTGGTTTTTTGGTGAGCATAACTTCCCTTCTGTAATGATAGAACTCCCAAACCAATGATGGATTCCTGTTAAATGCCTGAGGTGTAGCTAAATCCTGATGTAATAAAACAACAACAACAACATACGTTTAGACGACATTTTCCCCGAGATCGGGGGTTGCCTGATGTAATAAAAACATTGTTGAAATCACTATCACATAAAATTCAACTTAATTATAAAAATTGTAACTTTATCTAATTTACAAAATATTTTTAATTTTCAGATTAAATTATAAATATTTATTTATAAGCACAGCAAACGAATAATAATTACTTAGTGTTTTTATTAAATGTTTTTAAAATTGTCATATGCAAAATTGTCAAATGAGATCCTAGGTTAATCAAACAAAAGTTTAATCACTTTTCAATCTTTCTTGTTATGCATCTATTTTTTACAAAAAAAAAAACAAATTCTGGCTGTATTATTTAATTATTAATAATTGTTACCATCAAATTATTTATGAATTTCCAAAGAGATTTAATTAATAAATTTATGAAATCTTCAATTTACAGAATATTTTTGAATTTGAGAAACTTAAGAAACTGATATAATAAAATTTTAGTAATGTTATGTAATATGTTTGTCTATTGAATGCATTTTTATTTCATTTATCTAATCTAATCTACTATCCACATTATCTGATCAGTTTGAAAAAATAGTCATTCAAACTTAAAAATAAGCCATAAAAATGTTACAAGTTAAGTAGGATCAATCTATTAATAAATTAACATGATTTTTCTAAAAAAAAAACCTCAAAACGTTGTTTAGTATTTAATTTAATGTTTACCGTGGCCTGCCACTTTCTCCAGAAACCACCAGCTCCTCTGAATGTAGGCACACCACTTTCTGCACTAACCCCGGCTCCTGTCAGTGCAACAACATGTTTGGCTTGGCGTAGTTCCTTCCGAAATGAAGCCAAATCTGAACTCATCCTTATTGCAGATGTTGTCTGTCAAATTATTGAAAATTTCATAACTCTTTATTTTTATTTATTCACCAGCATTTGTATTTTATAAATTTAATTTTCATATAGTTATTTATTGAACAAATTCTACTCATTACATTTGCAAAAAGATAGGTAAGGAAGGAACGTTTTCAAAATCTAAGTTCAAAAGTTAATAAATAATAAATATGATTCAACAAACTTGTGAAGAAGCCATGGTTAAATTTATTTTAGCTTTAGCACTTGAAGTGGACAGTTGCTTAGCAGAGGCATCTTCAAAAAATTAATTTAATTTCTTAACGCAAAAATTTTAAATATGCAAATTACAGAATATGATTTACTAACGACTTGTTACAAAGCGTCTCAGAAAATGCATTTAAAGTTTAAACCACAACTTCATCGATTAATAAATCAATACCAAGGGGAGGCCTATTTACCATTATACAACACTTTCTTATGGGTTGAAGCAGGGATATGTAAAGAATCTCAATTTTTGCAACTTTTAATTATTTTCGGTAATGTTGATTTTATTTGTTTAAATTTATACCAAATAAAAGTAATTAATTACCATATTAAATAACAATTTAAAAAAATAAAATTTTAACATTTTGAATAAAAGCAATATTCCGTAATTAGTAAATATACTATCGTAACTTTTGACTCGAACGATAAAAAATCACCCTCCATCTCCCCTCCAGAAGTAAGCTCCTTGTTCGACCGTTGAAAGTGAGCGAAGGCCGTTATATTTATTCTAGTTATATGTATCAAACAGTATCTTATTGAACAAAATAGTATCATAAAATGAATAAAGATACTTTTTTTTAATTTAAAAAATTCTCAATTTGATTTCATTGCGATATCGATGATGATGATGATTGTGACTTGACTAATTAAAAAACATCAAATAAAATTTTAAAATAGGATGGGTATATCGTTGAGAAATCGTTGGAGGAAATGACGTCATGTTAACAGTAGTTATTTCACTAGATGGTAGTTGATCAGCCTGTATAAAGATTTTATTCAATTCCTATCAAATAAATTTGACCAAATATCATACGCAGGCAGAACTAAATAAAGAATTAGATAGATAGATATACGTAGTTATAATACATTTATAATGTTGTATTTACACATTCAAATTGTACAATTGTTTTATGGTGTAGTCTCAAATTATTTTGATTCTCTCAAAAAAATTTAACTTTT
>NW_008704501.1:3099000-3100254 GCF_000326865.2 Helobdella robusta
AAACTATTTTGAATTCTACCCGAAGTAACTAGAATCCATGTATACAAATAATTAATAAGATTATATGTTTATATAAAAAGCCAATATAGCAGATTCAACCAGCCAATCAGAAAGTTTCGAAGGCGTTCGTTCGGTGACGTCAATTTAGTACGGTTAGCATTGTGGTTGAGACTGTATAATAGTGTAGTACATACATTAAATATGTTTTTTTACTGATGTGAATTATTGAAATGATGAAAATGTATGGTTGAAGCGAGTATAAATAGGAGCTGAGACAACACGAAAATCAGATCAGGCATTCTGCCTCGCTTGAAGCAGTCTGTCTGATCTTATTTATTTAAATTTTTTATTTTTTTTATTATATAGAGCTATATAGAGTTATATATGTTGCCTGTGGTTTGTGTGTTTGTATATTGTATTTTTTTATATTTTAGGTGGGTTCTATAGCGGTTGCTTATGCATACATACATATACATCATGTTTGTTTGTGTGGTAATATTTTATGTTCTGTTTTACTCTTTTTTTTCTCTTTCTTCATGAGTCTTGAGTTAAGTTAATGAAGCATAGTAGGTAGGTGAGGTTGAGATTAATTTATTATATAGGTAGGCTAGGGCATAAGGTAATTTAGTTACATAGGTAGGTTAGGGACTCCTATTCTTTTACTCTACTTGGTGGTGTGATTTTTGTTTTGTGTTTTTTTTTGTTTTGTTTCACACCGTACATATAACAGGTACACGGTGGTTCCTGGTTTTAGTGAGATTTTTATTGATTGAATGTGGTAGTATGCGTGGTTATATAGAGTTATATAGAGTTATATAGAGTTATATAGAGTTATATAGAGTTATATAGAGTTATATAGAGTTATATAGAGTTATATAGAGTTATATAGAGTTATATAGAGTTATATAGAGTTATATAGAGTTATATAGAGTTATATAGAGTTATATAGAGTTATATAGAGTTATATAGAGTTATATAGAGTTATATAGAGTTATATAGAGTTATATAGAGTTATATAGAGTTATATAGAGTTATATAGAGTTATATAGAGTTATATAGAGTTATATAGAGTTATATAGAGTTATATAGAGTTATATAGAGTTATATAGAGTTATATAGAGTTATATAGAGTTATATAGAGTTATATAGAGTTATATAGAGTTATATAGAGTTATATAGAGTTATATAGAGTTATATAGAGTTATATAGAGTTATATAGAGTTATATAGAGTTATATAGAGTTATATAGAGTAT
>NW_008704501.1:3101517-3103166 GCF_000326865.2 Helobdella robusta
ATTAGAGCATAAATCCTATATAGATACCTTTTTTGAGGTTCTTTCCTTTGCCGACCGGTCGGCTTCTTTGCGTTTCTCTATTTTCATTTAAATTAATTAAATAAATAAGATTTTTCCATTTATTTAGGTTCATTTAGGTTCATTCAGGTTGAAGCTTCCAGAGGAGTTCATCGTGGAAGATCATAATGGTTGTGATGTCAGGCTACGTTCGTTCATTCAGTGGCAAAGAATGCACGCCTGGCTGTGGTTCGTTTTACGTTTTTTTTTGCGGTTCCTTTTTTTGCCAGTTGGCTGGCTTTTCCGGCTGACGGGTTTCACCGCGGCTCGTTTTTCTATTTTCATTTAAATTAATTAAATAAATAAGATTTTTTCATTTTATTCATTTCATTCAGGTTGTGGCTTCCATAGGAGTTCATCATGGAAGATATCAGGCCACGTTCGTTCATTCAGTGGCAAAGAACACACGCCTGGCTGGGATACGTTTTATTCTTTTTTCTCTGTAATTTAACATTAAGTAAGAATGCATACACGCACACATACACACACACACAATTACATTAAGTAACTATATAGGTAGGTTAGATAGGCATAATTTTAATTGTAGGTAGGATATATAGGAAGCATCCAACAGTAATGTAGTTGAATAGGTAGGCGCGTAAGTTTATCGCTTCTATTTTTTGTTGCACCCACATTACACGCATCAGCGTATTACACACACACACACACACACAAATACATACATATACACATAAGTTAGTATTTGAGCGTAATTTTATTTTCATTACACATTCTAATTTATTATTATTAAGGTTGAGAGTAATTTAATTTTATAGGTAGTTAAGGGCAATAATGCAATTCTAGGAACAATCTTGTAATGTAAATTAAAACGCTGTAAGTGTATCGATAGGTAGATTAATTATTAAGTTTTATATTATTATTATGTTGGAGCCCAAGGCATTACGTAGGTGGTGGGGTGGGTGCCGAAAGGCCAATGAATTGGGCTCTTGAGTTTTGTAATTTTAGGTAAGCTAGGGCCGTAATGTAATGAATAGGTAGGCTAAGGCTACTTTGTAACACATACTCATTAATAGATTTAGGGTTTAAGTTTTATATTATTATTACTAAGTTGGAGCCCAAGGCATTACGTAGGTGGTGGGGTGGGTGCCGAAAGGCCAATGAATTGGGCTCTTGAGTTTTGTACTTTTAAGTAAGCTAGGGCTTAATTGTAATGAATAGGTAAGTTGAGGGTACGTTAGCCGATAGACTCTGAATTTCGAAGTCTGTTGTCAGAGGTAAGCCTTGGTGGCCAGTGGTGAACCGGCAATGGTTTACTATCCGGACGGCAATGGTTTACTACCTGCACGGTAATGATTTACTATGCGGCATGGCCATAGTCTACTACCCGCACGGCTTCCGGACGGCAAATGGTTTACTATCCGCACGGCAATAGTCTACTATCCGCACGGCAATGGTTTACTATCCGGTGCCCTGGCTGTCGGTGAGCCTCTGTGCAAGGATGGAGAATGAAGGGGGACTTTCGACTATCGTACCATTAACAATTTAATATAGATTAGTTAAGGTAATTGAATAGGTAGATAGGATTATTTTTATTAAGCAATTTGAGATGCAGGCACCGCAAAGCTTTCTGA
>NW_008704501.1:3103898-3105784 GCF_000326865.2 Helobdella robusta
TGACACTCAGAAGTTCGGATGAAATCTTGTGTGCCGATCTGAATGTGGTGGTCGGTGCAATGGATTAAAGTAACGACGATTTTTGAAGTAAGGTTTAGTTTCGTTTTTTTTTATTTTTCTCATTCATTCATTTTTTCCCTCAATCTTTCAAATTATTCTTCCATTAATTGACGTTAATTCATTCTATTCATTCATTCATTCTTTTAACTAATTATTTAATCATTCAGTTCATCATTTATTCGTTCGTTCCTTTGTTCCTTGATTTACTATTAAGCTAATAAAAATAACTTTTTACAGAATGATAAGAGGTTGGCTGTGATGGGCGTCAGCACGTTTCACATGATGGTCTCATGATGATCGTTTCGATGACAATTTGAAGAAAACAACAACGACGATTTTTGAAGTATGGTTTAGTTTTTTTTTTATTTTTCTCATTCATTTTATCACTATCTTTCAAATTATTCCTCCACTAATTGATTCATTCTATTCATTCGTTAAATTATTGATTGATTGATTAATTAATTATTCATTCATTCAAACAGTCATTCAATCATTCAGTTAATCATTTATTCGTTCGTTCTTTTGTTCCTTGATTATTTACCAACACGCTAATTAAAAAAAACTTGTCTACAGAATAATGAGAGGTGGGCTGTGGTGGGCGTCAGCATGTTTCAGATGGTGGTCTCATGATGATCGTTCCGATGACAATTTGAAGATAAAAGAAAATTTGTTCTTGTACCATCGTACCATTGAAAGTACTTGAATTTGTCATCTCAATAAGATAAGTTGCCTTTTTTCCAATGGCTTGTTTTTTACTTTAAAGAATTATTTTTTTTTTTCAATTTAGTGTTTTTCAGTATCCGGTCAAATTCATTCCATCGATGCGTGTCAGATGATGGTCGGTGCAATGGAGGTTCGTCCATAGTGAGTGAAGAAGTTTTTGGAGAGTACACGCCCGCACATTTACACACACACATCAATAAAACACACACATACACAACATCCATTCATTCGGTGTCGTTGTTGTTATGTTTTTCTTCAACTTTCTATTTTCTTTACCAGACTTAATTTAATTCGTAGGTAAGTTAGGGATTGAGATGAGTTGAACAATCGTAGGTAGGCAAGGGCTTAACATTAGTTAAAAAGTTTCAAGTAAAATAAAAACGCTGAAATATGTAAAATAAAATACCTAAAACATGTAAAATTCCAAAAACGTAGAAAAACATATTTGTAGGTAGGTGAGTTGAGTTAATGATTATAAGTAAACTAGGGCCCTGAGAGTAATTTAATTGTAGGTAGGTGACTGACTACTATTCTTGCGATTTTTTACTAGTTTTTTGTGATGTGTTTGTTTTCGCTTCACAGCCCCACACCAACAAAACAAACTACATTTTATTCTCGTCGTCGCCTTAAATTTTACCTTTTTGAACAATCTTTTTAATAATGTCTATTTATTTATTTAATAATTTATTAAATGTTGACTGGTTTCTAGTTTTTTTAAATTTGGTTATATAATTTTTGGATGTTTCTTGATTTAATAAAAGCAACTACTGTGTTTTTCTTTCTTTACTAAAATCTCGAAATTGTTTGTAGATCTGTACAGTTAAGTGTTTGTTCGAGTTTGAACAAGCCTTGCAAATATTTTTCAAATATGGTTCATTGATTGGTCGATTGGTTGGTTCATTAGTTGATTGAATGAATGGTTGGTTGATTGATTGGTTGATTGATTGATTGATCTCATAGTATTGTATATATGAAAAAAAATCCGATTAAGCCAACATACGGCTTTACTTGGCCACTGTATTTTACCAGACAAAAGCAATTTCTTTCTTTATATTGACAAAAATAATTGTGATATGAATATATCGACTTACCGCTATGACACT
>NW_008704501.1:3106307-3112301 GCF_000326865.2 Helobdella robusta
ACATAATTCATGTTCTGTTTAAATTTTCTTTTTCCTTGTAAAAAGGATATATATAGGATATATAATTTAGTAATTTTAAAACTTTAAAAATTTTGAAATTTTAAAAACTTTAAAAATGTATAATTTATTATAATGTTGCACTGACGACACTAGGTAGTGAAAATAGTACTATATGCATACATGTAGATAATGACATCTTCTGTAAATAGGAATTTTGTTAATAGCATTAACAAGTTAAGTTTAATAGATCGGAGAATTATTCGAAGAATCGAGAAACTATCATATAGATTGAGTACTGTAAGAAACGCCGTGATCTTTATTAATATGTATATATATATATATATATATATATATATATATATATATATATATATATATATATATATATATATGTTACATGCTAAGTCATAGACCACATAAGTTCGCCCCCCTCAACCAAAATCTGAAATGACGCCCCTGATAGCCCGACTCTTGACTCGAACGATAATAAATCACCCTCCAAATCTCTTCCGGAAGTAAGCTCCTTGTTCGACCGTTAAAAGTGAGCGAAGGCCGTTATATTTATTTTAGTTATGTGATCAATACCAACAGAAAACGAAATTAACAAGAAAATGAAAAGGTCATCATCATGTTATCGGTCGGGTCAAGTCAAGTCATTTATAAATATATTGATTGCGATATATATATATATATATATATATATATATATATATATATATATATGTTGTTAATAGACCATCATTTTTACATTATTCTTTAAATTCTACCGAATGTTTGGCGTTAATATGTTTGTAGTTCGTTTTTTAATTTTTTCTCACTAAAGTTTTTTGGTGAACGTTTAGTTTATTAAAATTCAAAATAAACTTATTTTCCGAATTCATGCTGCAAATATAATATATATATATCTATTACCAATATATATATATATATATATATATATATACAATGTTATGTATGTATTATTTTAATATATATATATACATTTAAACTAAAGCGCACTGAAAATGTTCACGGGTGCGTTCGAGACCCTGTAAAAGTGTTTGTTCAAGAATTACTATTTTACGACATATAAATTGCACGTTTCAGCATCTTTGGACCTTTGTTGTTGAGTTTATATAAAGGCATGTAGGGTAAGTTACGCTGTTGTTTCACATTTGTCGACGTACGTTGAATCTCTCGTTGCCGCGTGGATAGTCCGGTCTGTTTAATTAATTAAATAAAAATCGGCTAATTGAGAAATTATTTTTACCTGATTTTCTGGTTGTTACGTTTTTAAATTATAAAAATGAACTTTATGGATGAAAATGATGAAGCGTTTAAATTTCCTCTGCAATTGGACAATGTTATCATGCCTACAGATGGAGATGGACCTCAAAGTATGTTTGGGAACGTTTTCTTAGAAATGGTAGAGGATTTACGTTTAGCTTATCAAGAAGGGTCAAGAGCAAAATATGAGCACTGTTGCACTCGCTCTGATATTCTTTTGGAGTACGTATGGGAGCAGTTCTACATTGGTCACTGGAAAGACGTGCCTTTGGCATGGAGAAAAGTTTATTCACAAATCAGCTGCATTAAGGCTTCAAGTCAGTATTTCCTTCTGAAAGAAAATTTCAAAGAAATAAATTTTAATGAGGAACAAAAGAATAGAATATTTAAAAAACAATTAAAGAAAATATTGAGGAGTTGTGACATGGGACTATTGATGGGATATTCACTGCCAAATAGTGTACTGCCTCAATTTGCTTCGTACATTCACAACATCTACTCCACTCTCTTTCATGTGGCTAATTTTTCCTCAAATATCAATAGAGAAAATGATGTTGAACATAAACAGAAGAAAACCAAACTTATTGATAACGAATCAATTGAAACAGTTTATTGTCCATCCTTGGAATATTTTCAGTAAGTTTTTATTGAATTTAAAAATGTAATTTATATTCTTAACAAATCCTTTTTTCAGAACTGTTATCATGAAGAATGGTCAGCCAGTTTTAATGAAAAATTGCATAGACAAGTGGCCAGCTTTATGTGAAAGAAGATGGACAGTCGATTACATAAGAAGGAAAGCAGGCTGCAGACTGGTGCCAATTGAAATTGGTTCCAAGTACACAGATGACTCTTGGTCACAAAAGCTCATGCGAATTGATGAATTTATTCAACAGTTAGTTTTTACTTAAATTTTTATTTTGCATAAATTATTGATAAAACAATTGTTTTTTTTTGTTTTAGATATATACTTAAAGATACAGAGGAGAAAGGCTATTTAGCACAATATCAACTTTTTGATCAAATTGAAGATCTAAGAAAGGACATTATTGTACCTGATTACTGTTCCATCAGTTCAGAAGATTGTGATGTGAACATTGATATTAATGCTTGGTTCGGTCCGGCTAACACTGTCTCTCCCCTGCACAGAGATGAAAAAGAAAATTTATTTTGCCAGGTTTGAGTTTTCGTCTTTGTTGATATCTGCATATTTATTTTCTTTACAATCAAACATTTTAGGTTGCATTATTTGAGAGCTTGTGAGGTTTGTTGCCTGGCACTTAGTTGCACACAAGTTTCTATAAGTTTCCATGTTTCATCAGATATCCATGGTTTTATAATATATTATCATTTTTAAATTTTCGTCTGCTAATTTGAGTGTTGCTTGCAAACGTCTAGCTCTTTTTCCACACTTCATTTTAATGCATTTTTTTCAATCTTTTTGTTTGGTCAAATGTTCATTATTTTTGAATTGTGATATTAAATGTTGTTGAAACAAGTATTCATGAATTTTTTCAGGTTTTTGGACAGAAATACTTCAAACTGATTGATCCAACATACTCAGACAAACTTCACATTCACAGTGATCACTTGCTACAAACAACCAGTCAGATTGATGTAGAAAATGTTGATTTAGGAAGATTTCCAGATTTTCACAGAATTCCTTACAAAGAAGTGGTGGTGGAAGCGGGTGACGTCCTCTACATTCCTCCCATGTACTGGCATTTTGTCAAGTCTTTGTCTACAAGCTTTTCTGTTACATTCTGGTGGGAGAACTCACCCATGAAATAAAATTTTTCTGAAACTCTTTGTACATATCGTTTATTTTTCACTTCACAGCAGTTTTCAATAAAATAATGATAATCTTCTGTTGTTTTTTTTTCATTTAATGCATTTAAGCATGCTATCTGAGTCAAATTTTGTTCAAATGTTTCAATTTTAATTTAATTTATTTTGATTTCAAATTTTGAAAGTTTAAAATAATGTAGATCATTTGTTAGTGCCTTATAAGACACCTGCTTTCTTTTACATTTAATTAAATGCACAAAATATTTTTTCAAAAATTTTTGTTTTTTTATTTTTTTTATTTTTTCTTTTCAATTTTTATAGTTTTTCTCGCAGCACAGCTTGCAACAAATTTATAAAAATATTATATCTAACTTAGTCACTTTTAATAAAACGGAAGATTTAGTTATGTTTCTCATCTTAGAGCAGTTACGAATTTTTTTTTTAATGAAGATTTTAACGGCACTGCAGCTCCCGAGATGGTGCCATAATTTGCCAGTAATTTTAATATTTTTTCCTAATTTTTGTTTTTTTATTTTTTTTCATAATTATTTAGTTATTATTATTACATCCTCAAAATCAATCACAGCCGAAAAGGAAAAATCCGATCAAACTATATCAAGACATTAATCCAGAAAAATAAATGGTAATCTTTGACTTAAGTATACTTTAAGATGTAAAGTTGTAATAGTTTATTCCAATCTTTTTAAGTTGACGGGTAACAGATTCAATAACCACACCATAGACCAGAAGCACCAGAAGTTGAAGTCAGCACGAAGAGAGAAAACCCACCTACTGTTCGCCAGCCCCACAAACCAATGACTCCCACTCCAGTGCATTCACTCTACTTCAATTAAGTTTTGACTAATTAAGTTCCTGGTACGTCGCTTGAGCTTCCACCATGGAGGCCACCCACAGACGGCATTCGAAAAAAATTTGAAACTTCCACCATGCTATTTAGCCACAGTAGATTCTCGATGCACCTCGAGAGAAATACAAATCCTCCCGAAGATAATAGAGTTTCCAGAGATGGTCAAATTACACACTATTGTAATTTCGATACAAATAAGCGTCAAACCTCAAAGAAGTAAACTATCTTTTTGACCTACATTGAATATTTGTTGTTGTGTTATTTATATTTAAATGGAATTGCAACCTATTTAGTATTATTTTTTCAAAGACTTTATAGAGGGTATTTATTAATGAGATAGGTCTATAATTTTCAGGATTGGATTTTGATTTACCAGGTTTAGGTATTGGCAATACTAATGCCTCTGGCCATTCATTTGTGTCCAAATATGATTGAATGCTTGTAGAGTAATAAAGGTAGTTTTTTAAGAGTATTATATGTTATTCGGTCTGGACCAGGAGCAGAATTTCTGCGGTGATTTGGTCATGTCAAACGAAGTAAAAACAGTGCCATAACTTCTCTTGCAGATGTTGAAGTACCTGGCACACGTCCCAAAGGCCGTCCAAAGAAGCCCTGGTCGCAAACAATCAAGCAAGACATGAAAGCTCTAAATTTAAATGAAATGGATACAACTGATCGTCTAATTTGGCGCAAAAGGTTGATGGCAAAGAAAACAACGTCCTACCTCTGGAAACTGGGTCTCTGGACGCTAAACGAAGATTGATTGATTGATTAGGCTACATTGTTTTGGTTTGAGATATTGTATGTTAGAACTATTGGAGAGTGATCGTTATTGTCTAAGTCATCATCTTTATGCCATGTTACATGTCTGTAAATAGTGGGGGAGGCTAAAAACAGATCTATTGTGGACCATTATATTTGTTTGTATGTGATAATGAGTAGGCATGTATGGTTCAATTAAACATATATTTGAGTGAACAATAAAATGTTTTAATTCTTTGCCTGATGTGTTAGTTTTGTTGTCACCCCAAAGTATGTTTCTTGATAACTGGTTTTCCATCTTCTAATATTAAAGCACTTAATATTATCATTGGCACTGGGAGAGATTTAATAATGTTTTCAAGTTTATCACCTATTTTTGTATTAGGAGGATTATAATAGTTACAAATGGTTAAAGGAATGTCTTAGGTAATTCTAACAGCTATTGAATAAATTGAGTTTATATTTATTTGTGATTGGATTAGGGAATGATGTATATAAATAGAAAGTCTTCCCTTTGGGTTTGTATTTGTCGAGGTAGCATCTAAATGCATCAGTTACGAAATTAGTACGCCATGAAATTTGCACCTTGCAAAGCGGCAACAACAATAGCTTTTTTTAGCCACGAAAGATAAACTAGTGCAACGTGACGCAAAATTTTTTGTTAAACATTATTTTTTTTATTAAATTTCAAAACGTTAATATAAAATTCTACAAAGAAAGACAATTTTATTGACTGGTTTTCTGTGTTTTTAAATACATTGAGTAGTGTTATTTAAATACATTGAGTAGTGTTATTTAAATCTCTGTAATCGTTTTTCTTCTGTTGTTCTCAATAATTCTACTTCTAACTCCTCTACTCTTACTTTCGGGGTACCTCAGGGTTCTATCCTTGGCCCTCTTCTATTTATACTCTATACTTCTGAACTACCTCGTATTATTAATAACTTTTCTTTCTCTAGTCAACTATATGCTGATGATTCTTATATTTATACTTCTTTTCCTCCATCTAATCTCAATAGTGTTCTTCATAATTTATCTCTATGTCTTTCTTCGATTATCGCTTGGTCTGATTCTATGTGTCTTAAACTTAATCCTTCTAAGTTTGAATTAATTTGTTTTAATAAATCTAAACACTCAATTACTATTCCTCCTATTATCTTACCTGATTCTAAAACTCTTGATGTCTCTCATAAGTTTCGTAGTCTAGGTTTTATCTTTGATTCTACTATGTCTCTCTCTTCTCAGATTAATAGTGTTGCTAGAAGCTCTTACTTTCATCTACGTAGAATACAAAAACTTTGCCTTTTCTG
>NW_008704501.1:3112351-3148232 GCF_000326865.2 Helobdella robusta
TAGGATTGATTATTGTAACTCGCTCTACTATGGTCTTCCTGACTCTATACTCTATCCTTTAAGTAAAGCTTTTAACTCTGCTGCTCGTCTAGTTGCTCGTGCCCCTTTCTTTTCTCATATATCTCCATATCTTGTTCTCTTGCACTGGCTACCTATAAAATATAGAATAATTTTTAAAATTTGCACGTTCATGTATAAGTCTCAATCTAAATTATTTCCTAAGTACTTATCAGATATATTAATTGAACCTAAACGCCCCGGTTTACGATCGTCTTCTTCTTCTCGCTTTTTCTTAACTCGTGTTAAACACTCTTTTGCCAAATCTGCTTTTGCTTTTTCTGGTCCTTTTCTCTGGAACTCTCTACCTACTTCTCTAACTATTTCTCCATCACTTGCGAAGTTCAGAGCGGATCTCAAGACCCATCTGTTTTCAAAATTCATTGAGGAGCGCTGTTGAACATCGCGGAAATAGCGCTTTATAAGCTAATTGATTGATTGATTGATTGAAATAAAATTGTAAAGCAAAAATTTTAAGTTAGAAATTTTTACCCGGAGTCGGAATAAAAAAATTTTAAATGAAGGATTCGGAGGCACCTCGCAATTGAGATTCAAGTTTATCGAGAGTTCATTTGACCTGAGTTTTATTGTTTGAGAGTGTTTATTATTCAAATTTTTGTTGAGCCATACAAATCGAAGCATGGCAACTTTTACATTAACAAGTAATGATAATAATAACTTTGGAGTGGAAAATGTTTTGAAATTTCCAACGTCTGCATCGTTCTGCAACGAAATGAACCACATTCACACTGATTGGATTCAGCTCACTCACTGAGAAACATTTTTAAATAATGGTACATAACATTGGTTAGATAGATTTTGAACAACATTTATTTTAGTTTTGTTGTGATTATTGGGTGAACTCCATTTTCAACTGATAAGGATAGTTTGTAACTTGTTCAGTATAAAATTTATATAAGCGCACGTTAATCGTAAACTGTACAGAGACGACATTTACAAGACGTCGCATTAAGTTAACGTTGTTTGCGTACGCTCCAAAGTTTTGTTTATGCCAAACCCATACTAGAAAATACAGGTTGTAATAATTTTTCAGTGCTGATATTTTGGCTGAAAAAATGGGAGATTTGAGAGTTAGTTTTTCGGAAATATATCATGAAATTCGAGAAAATGTTTCTTCTATTAACGGTTCGAGGTATGGATTTTCGTTCCTGTCATACATAAAACGTTGGATTCCTGATATACGGTTTTCGTGCAATGACGAATGCTCCAACATGTACGACATTGTGCTAAATTATTTATGGGAAATGATATATATCGATGAATGGAACAACGTCTGCTTGTCGTTATGTGGTTTATACGCCAATTACGTTAGTCTTAAATGTGTAAATGAACTGAGATATCACAATTCCAGAGACGGTCCTTTGAGTATTTGGGAATTGAAAAATTTAATGAAGCTGTGCGACTTGGGACTAATATTTGGCTGCCTACGGCGTGAAAGTGTGTTAGCTAAATTGGCAACAGATGTACATCAACATATTTCCATCTTCTACAACATTTCGCCACAAAATGAGGAACCACAATATATGAGGATCAGACCTACACAGAACAAATGTGTTCAGATATTGGACAGCCCAACTGAGGGGTATTTCAGGTTAGCGCCGTCTTCATTAGCATGTATTTCATTATTCAACGTCGAATGACGATACAATAGTATATACAAATAATACATACTTCTCATTAAGTTTTGATTAATTAAAAAAAATTTTATGTACTCTCAACCTCGAAGATTGTAAACATGTTATGCCGCAATTTAGTTAATTTTACCATTCCAATTTTTCCAACATGAATGAACCTCTGCAGGGAAACGGTAATGAAAGATGGAAATCCAGTTATAATAAAGAGTTGCATGCAAGACTGGCCTGCAATGAGCACGCGCAAGTGGAGTTTAAGATATCTGAAGAAAGTAGCTGGTTGGAGAACAGTGCCCGTGCAGCTGAATGAAACATACACTCATGATCCAAGGAAGAAACAATTCATGTCCATCAGCAAGTTCATCGATTGGTGGGTCATTTTGGAAAGTTTCTGCTTAGAAAGTTAAAATTAAAAATTATTTTAATTTTCAGTTTCATCAATAAAGAAAATAATAAGAAAGGATACATAACTCAACACCCACTGTTTGAACAAGTTGATAGACTCTGGCAGGATATACAGCTTCCAATCTACTGCAAATCTTGGGTGAAACCAAACTCAGACGTGAAAATCTTGACTTGGTTCGGACCGGCTAATTCAAGATCGCCACTACGCAGGGATGGGATTGATCTGCTCTTCTGTCAGGTCAGGTTTCGCAAATTTACATTTTTTTTGTATGGTTTGATTGGATGCAGAATTGAAATTATGTTAGACGATGAAATTTTTTAAATGTTTCCAGTTCATTTTTTGATTGATGAAATGAAAAGTTTTTATTATGAAGCTTGAATTTTAATTTTGTAGTTTTGATTAAATATATGTGACAATATCACACCTAAGCTAACGCTAGCAGTTGAATTTTTCAATTAAACAGGTAATTGGCCAGAAGCGCTTGAAACTTTACAGCCCTGAATTTTCAGATAAAATGCCACAAGAAAACGACTTTTCAAAGAAAAAAAAAGAACGATTGAAACCTTATGAGACATGCCCGAACTTTGATAAGATTCCATTCAAAACGGTACTGTTGGGCGAAGGTGACATGTTGTACATTCCAGCAATGTACTGGTTCACGGAGGAGTCACTGACCACCAGCTTCTCCGTCACCTTCCATCCATCAGATTAATTACATTTACGTTTGCTAACAATAGTTTGTTAAGTTGTACACAAACAAGCATTAAGGAATAAGTTATTAGTAAAAGATCATTTTATTTTCTCATTTTACCTCATGATTTATTTTATTACCTTGTATGGCTTAACTGTTTGGTACATTTTGAACTGAAGTTATAGCAACAGTGATATTAATACAGTAAACATGTTTAGAGCAGGCTGATGTTTTTTTAACAGTTGAGATTGATTGATTATTTTTTATTGAAATAGTATCTTTTTATGAATTCTGAATTAGGAATTATATAAGCTGTCTTATACAAATTACAAACATCTATTAACCTAATTAGCATTTAATTATGAAATATTTTGATTCAATGACTGATATAATGCTCCATACTTATAAACCATTCTCAACTTGTTAAAGTGTATTGTATAAGATGTATCACATATTTCAATATTCCTCTGTAGCGTAACTGCAAACAATAGTTGCAGTAAAATGAACGAATAAGCTTCTTCTCACTAACTGGACCTCTGAAATAATGAATCTCCATATTAAGATGTATTCTATCACACAACATGACATTGACATAACACGATACAAGACGTTACAACGCAACACAACGGAGTGTATGTAACATGCCAGCTATGATGAAGAGCATGAACCAGGATCTGCAACTCTTCCTCTGACTTAAGATAAGAAACGCTAGTCAGCAAAAAACGCTTCCGAATTAAAGCAGGAAAAAGGTGTGCAAATTAATAAATTAATTTAATAAAAAAATATGTGAAGTGGTGTCGAATCGAATTTTACAAACCAAACATGTTTCTCTAGAACACTCACGTCTGCGTACCATCACATTGGGAAAAGTATAAATACACGTACGCACACGCATATTCATGCATGCACACACACACCCACACACACATACACACACACACACATAAGCACACAAGACTACATTCACGATTCACCACTGACAATTATTATGCACACGTAAAGTATGGAGTTCACTTAATTTTAGTGCATACAAAAAAAAATGTACAGCTAGATGCGTACAACGTACGCGTAGAAACGCAAACTTGTAAAGCAACGAACAAAAAAGTGAGAAAGTGACATTGTAGGATTGCAGGTGTTGTCACATTTGGGACACGATCTGCTGCATGGTGATAGTGGTTAAATGATGACAAAATATAATATATTTTATGGACTCACTCACTCACTCACTCACTCACTCACTCACTCACTCACTCACTCACTCACTCACTCACTCACTCACTCACTCACACACACACTCAGTTTCTCAGTAAGACTAATTTATATAGCGCCCTGGACACGAACAAAGTATAGAAGAGAAGTACTGCAAAGGTGTTCTGTTGCCGATGAATAGGTAAATATGACGTGCATTTGAAAGAAAGACGGGGTGGTGTGGCGATGCAGTAATTTTAATTTACTATTCGCGAGTTATCTTCAATAATTCAGTAAAAATAAATTTAACGAGAAAATTAAGACGATTGTGTTGCTGGTGGTGACCGACGATGACGATGAACATGACGACGACAGCGGTTATGATGACGAAGCTGTTATTCAAATATGTTGAATGAGAGATAGTTAGTGGGGATGTTAGTGAGTTTTGGATGGAAGAATGATTTGGAGAATTTATCCATTCATTCGTTCGTTCATCCACTCGTTCGTTCGTTCATCCACTCGTTCGTTCGTTGTTCATTTGCTTCATCATTCATCGCCAGGTTAATGCGTGAACATTCATTGAATCATTTGGTGAATGATATTTTTAGACGGACGGTCTGTGGAATATTTTATGAGTGCGTCTGTAAATTATTTCTTGAAATAATTTTGCTGGCGGGAAGAGAAAGGGCAGGTTGGCAGGTTGGCTGGTGGTGAAGAATGGATCGTAATCAGGGTCAGCCACCAAATGTCAATTCCAAAGTTTTGATTTGTGTATGTTTGTGCGCTTGTATGTTTGAGAGTGTATGTTTGAACGTGTATGTGTGTTCGTGTATGTGTGTGCGTGTATGTGTGTTCGTGTATGTAATTGAAGGCCCGTGCCTGTATGTTTGTGGTTTTGTTTGTTTTTATTCATGTGCATGCGTCTTTGTGATGCTCTCTTTTCGTTTTTGATTGATAGAATTTTCACAATTATTGAAATTTTTCAGCAAAATGAATGGAATGGCTAGGGGGTGTGGGGAGAGCGATGTGGATTATAAATGAAATGAGGAGTTTGTAGAAGATGACGATGAGGATGGTGGTAGGGGTGATGATGATAATGACGGTGATGCTGATGATGATGGTGATGCTGATGATGATGGTGGTGGTAGTGATGCTGATGACGAGTGTATGATGTTGACATTTGAACATCGCAACACGTCTAAATGACTTGTAAACAAAAAACTGACAGAAAAATAATTCGGAATGTTTTCATAAATGTTTGAAGCTTTGAAGTTTCACAGGAAAGTAGTTACTGTGTGTATGTGTGCGTGTGTGCGTGTGTGCGTGTGCGTGTGGGTATGTGTAAGTTTGTTTGCGTGTATGCATGTACATGTGTTTAAATTTGTTGGTGTGTGTCTGCATTGCGTGCCTGTGTGTGTATTGCATATGCTGTATAGTTTGTTTATGTTGTAATAATGTTTATATAAAATGTTTATGTATCCGTTACCTGCAAGTGTGATTATCATCTTCCACTTGTAGCTGGCTGTTGGTGTTAGTGATGAGTTTCTTATCGAACTGAGTGCTACGGATCGAACTAAGATCTAAGATGTGTGTAGTTGATTGGAGAATGATGAATGAATGAATGAATGGCAGAATGATGAATGAATGAATGAATAGCAGAATGATGAATGAATGCACGATTGTTAAATGAACGGTGGATGAATGATCGAGTGATTAGTAATTTATAATAGCTTTTGATTGATTAAATGATTGATAAATGCAGAGAAAATGGAATGCAAAGAAAGAACAAGAATGCAGCAGGTAACGAAAAATGCTTTCATTTCGACCGTACCCTCTCATATGAAATGTCACGAAACATTTTTCCATTTGAAGATGCCATGGAAAACAATCCATTGAAATTTAATTTTAAATTGTTTTTGATAAAAAAAAACTGCTCTGTTGTTAACATTTACAACGCTTTTCATTGCATTCCTAATGTGCGTAATGCAGTGCACGATGCAGAGAAATTTGCAGTTTAGGTGCGATCCAATTGATCCAATTATTACGGACAATAATTAATGGATGGATGGATGGATGGATGGATGGATGGATGGATGGATGGATGGATGGATGGATGGATAATGGATGGATGGATGGGTAGATGGACAGATAATGAATGGATGGCTGAATAGATAAATGGATGAAACATCGATCAACCAGCCAATGATATGCAGCTTAAAACAAAATTAAATGAATCAAGAAGAGAATGATTAAACTCCAACAACTTCAACACCACCATCATCATCATTCTCATTCTCATCATCATTCTTATTTTCATCATCATCATTATCAGCAGTAGTAGCAGCAGCAACAACAACAACAACGACAACAACAGAATCAACAAAAACAGCATTACTAACAAACCAACAACATAAACGTTAACAACACATGGTTACTAATACAGTATTGCCAACATAATAACAAGCCATCCGATCAACATTATCTTCTAACAACAACATCAACAACAACATCATCGCAAATGAATCTGTCATCAACAACAACATTACGAACACCAAAGATAATAAAATCAACAATTGCATCTTCAATATCAACAACAACAAAACAACAACAACACTCACACACACACACACACAAACACACTAAAATCACACACATACACACACAAACACACATACATACACAGACACACAGAACGAAAGACACCTCTGATAAGGTATTCCATGCATACGACATTCCTCCTCACTTCATGTTGAAAGATGTTTGTGACCTCAAACTGCACGGTGTGGAATGAATTCAATTTGAAATAATTGATGGACCGATTCGGTGCTGAACCATCAGTTGCGTTGACACACACGCATACATTTTTTCACACATACACCAAACCACACGCACACAATAAACTAAATACCCTCCACGTACGCAACTACTTAGTCAAACACATGCACGTACGTATATATCTTTTAACTGAGACAGACTATTTTCGGCGTTTTACATATTATTTTAATATAATCGCAGATAAAAAATACATACCAAACACACAACACACACATAACATATACATAACACACATACAACGCACAACACACAACACACACAAAACAAGACCATACTTGTAGCGTGATTGTTTGAATGTAATTGGATGATAGAGTGTTGTGCTGGGTGGGGATCGAAACAACATGTGTGTGGCATAATCAGATCAATTTTCTCTGACACAAACACCTTATCCGATATGCAAATTAAAAATAATTGTCGATGGAATTTAAGTGCTCAGTGTAGTAGTTGTATGTGTTTGTTTCGTGTAACGAATGCTAGGCACCGGGCTTGCTTGTTCGTTTGTTTGTTCGTTTGTTTGTGTATGTGTGTATGTACCTGCCTATGTTTCTGCAAAATACGAGTGTGTGTGAGAATCTCAGGTAAATGGTTTGCGTTGTTGTTGCTTCAAAAATTATTATATCATTCATTATATGTACTTGTACAGTTTATATGGCGTTGTATTCAAGTCTTCACGGACGCTTTCAACTTTTCGAACCACAAAGACTGAACTTTCCACACCAACAACACGGCGTTCGTACACAACTATCCAGACCACACAACGTACAAAGCAGACAGACACATGTATGTATACACGCGCTATCACTGCGTCACGCACGTGTGGCGAATCGTAGTCTTCTTAAATCAAATTTTCATCGTGCACTAACCGCAAATAAGCCGAAGTTATCACGCTGTCTGAGACTTACTTTAGAAACTTGCAAACGAATCGATGTGTAGTTTTTTTTTAATTTGTTGATGTGTGTTTGTTGAAGGGGCTACGATTAAGGTAGGATGCATTGATGCATTGATGCATGCAGGTCTGTTGAATAATTCGTTGAATGCATGCATGCATGCATGTGTTTGTATGCGTTTGCTGGAATGGAAGAAGGAGATAATGATGAGGAGGAAGAAAATAAAGAAGAAGATGATGATGATGAAAGAATAAGGGGGACGAAGATGATTTTCTAGAGAAAGAAAATGATAAAAAATGGAAAGTGGTGATAAAAGAAGGACGACGGAAGAGGAAGAAAAAAAAAAGGATGGGGATTTGATGTTGAGGATGCAGAAGAGATGGAATGATCAGACGGTCCTTGCAATCTTCGCCTCTTATCTCAGGAGTCATCCATCTTGCCTGCTTCAACGAACAATACATCTTCCTTATACAAATAGCGCACCGCCCCGCCATCCTACCGTTTCATCGACCTAAATTTATAAAATAAAAAAACTCATTCCCATCATTTGAGTTCAGTTTAATTTTCGTTTAATTCTTGTTTAATTCTTGTTTATTTATGTTTTTTGAAAAATTTTAAATTTTAACAATTGTGAGACGACGATGAATTTGTTTATATGGGTTTATTTGTGCTTAGGTGATTGATAAATGTTATTTAAGGAATTTGAAAATTGAACGAGCAAATGATATCAAGTGAATACTTTCAAAAAGAAATAATCACAGCAAAGTTCATCGTGGCTGGTCATTTATGTCAGATGTCATGGTCTTGCAGTATCTGTGGAGTGAAAGATGTTTTGATCATTATTTTATTTTCCATGCTTACTAATTTTCCGTTACAACTCCGTTATCATTTTATAATTACCGTCTCGCATGTTGTAACGGCTCCGGCATCTGTTTGATTCTAACTTCTTGAAGAATAATCAAAACGTACACACACATATGTTACATGTACGCACATGTGTTATCGCTGTTGCTTGATGTATGCGTGTGTGCATACATTTGTATTTAATGTAGTCAATATTGATTGGAATATGCATCAATGCAATAAATATCCATAAATCTCATCCGGAGGGCATTTATTCTAAAATGAAAGAACGAAAAATTAAACAAACAAGTGAAAAATGGTTTTAGCAGATTTTATAAAATTTCCGCATTGTCAAGTTTTGTAACATTTCCAAGAAATGCGTTTTAAACATGGAATCATGCATGTAGACACGTACACACACACACACACACACACACAGACGCGCACACACGCACGCACACACAGACACACACATGTACAAATGGCCATCGATGAAGGAATCAATGAAGAAAGGATTGTTTGCTTGTAAAAGATACAGCGGTCCTGCACATAAATCATGTTTCATCGTTTGTTGCGCAACACGCATGCACCTAGCAGAGACACACGCGCGTGTACGTAGGAGGACTATTGAGAGGAACATTACAAAACTCTTCTTAAAAATAAGAGATAAGGAGAAATAAAAAATATAAATTGGAGATGAAGAGGAAGAGAGAGAAGATGTGTACATACATTGCATACGAACTGACTGACAACCACGAACATGTAATGGTAGTTTGAAATAAAGGACAGTTTGCTAGGAGTGCACATGCAACAATATGCAGCACATCAACAACATGTACGACAAGTTTATAATGTACAAACAACAACAGCATACACAAAGCAACACACATGTACACAACAACATAAAGACAACCACGCACATGCAACAACATACAAATAACAACAACATAACATACAAACAACAAGACACATGAAACAACAACAGCATACACAAAACAACATACATGCACACAACAACACACATGCAACAACAACACACAAGCAACAACAATATACAAACAGCAAGACACATGGAACAACTACAGCATACATCAACAACATTTCGTACAAACTAACTTTAAAGTTTCATGTATGAGCATTCACATAAACGGATCAGTTTTTGACAGGGCTATCGCGTTATAAAGACAAAAATTTAATCAGGTCTTTAATAATAATTTTATCAAGTTTTTGAAAATAAAATCTTAAAAAATCTATCTTATAACTACTAAAAACGAAACCCATTTTCGTGGTTTCCCTAATGTTCAATCGTGTATGTGTGTCATACGTGTGTTGCGGCTGATGATGGCGAAACATTTTTTAATATTTTTTGTTCAAATATTTTTAAAATTTCAAACAGAGTCGTGAAAAATGAATTAAAATCTTAGCGATAAAATGAACAGAACACGCATGGAATGAAAATATTTTTAAAAAGATAAAATATTTAATTTCTTTGGAGTTATTTTTTTTACAGAAATTATTTAAAAATTGAATTGAGTTAAAAATTAATCAAACGTTCTCAACGCTATAAGGGGGGACGTCTGCTTTTTGTAAGTGTGAGTGGATGGATGTGCTGATGATCGTTGCTGAATGCTACTACTGCTGCTACTACTGCTACCACCACCACCACTACTACTACTACTACCACCACCACCATCACTACTACTACTACTACTACTACTACTACTACTACTACTACTACCACCACTACTACTACTACTACTACCACCACTACTACTACTACTCAGAATAATAATAATAATAATATTTAAAAGCGTTAGTTATTATGAACAACAACAACAACAATAATATTAATAATAATATTTCTACTACGATGATGATGTTGATAACGTGATTAAAGATTAATCGTCGTTGGTAGTGAAGAAGAAGATGATGGTGATAATGATGATGATGATGAAAATTTGCGGAAAAAATGGATCTATAAAAATGAACGTGTCACCCAATGTGTTCAGCGTCAGTTTTTTTAATGCATTTATGATCATAGCCATTATAATTATTATTATTTTTATTATTATCATTATTATTCTTAACAGATGACGACTAATGGAGTGATGATGACGACGACGATGATGACGATAATAGGAGAAAGAAGATGATATAGCAAAATGATAAATAATAATGATGATGACGTCAAATGTTTACGATTAATTAAACGTGGCAATGATGAATGGTTTGTACAGTAAATAAGATGATGACGATGATGATGATGATGACGATGATGATGATGATGATGATGACGATGATGATGATGATGATGACGATGATGATGATGATGACGATGATGATGATGATGATGACGATGATGATGATGATGACGATGATGATGATGATGATGATGACGATGATGATGATGATGATGATGACGATGATGATGATGACAGTTTCCTTCATCATCAGAATCAGCACCATCAACATGAGCAAGAGCAGAACTAATCAAATTGAAATATTAAACAGGCATTGTCCTTATCTCTTTCCAAAGCAATTAAAACACGCTCTATCTGCATGTATGTTTATTCATATCAATATATTTATATCTATATGGAAATAAGCATTCACACACACAAACAAACAAACAAACACACACACACACACACAAACTACCCACACACATAATCAAACAAAATTTATTTAATAAATTTTAAGCGGATGAACAAACAAATTGAGCGGTGACAACGTTCAACCATTTATTTTGTTTATAAAGTTGGAAATCAAGTACGTTGAATGAATGAACGAATGAACGAATGAACGAATGAACAAATGAACGAATGAACGAATGAACGAATGAACGAATGAACGAATGAATGAATGAATGAATGAATGAATGAATGAATGAATGAATGAATGAATGAATGAATGAATGAATGAATGAATGAATGAATGAATGAATGAATGAATGAATGAATGAATGAATGAATGAATGAATGTTAACAAGTTAATTCATTAATGATTGAAAGATAGATTGATTAATAAAGTGAACAAACGAATGAATAACTAAAACGCGAAGATGTATTTTATAAATATCTAATTCAGGTTTCTGTTCGATGTTTTCAATGGCTGATATTATTTTTATCCTATTATTTTTTTTAAACCAGCAAACCCTCACCTATGTATTACAACAGGGGGTGAGCAAACTACGGCCCGTGGACAGACTCGCGAGGCCTTGTTCGCCAAAAAAGATCGTCAGGTAGACACTATGACCAAAAAAGGAAGCCACAAATCTTAAAAAACTTTTTTCCCGGGTCGAAAACGATTGCTTTTAAGTACATATGCGGCTCTTCAAAGATAAAATAGTTCTCAATGCGGCCCTCACAGCAAAAAGTTTACCCACCCCTGCATTATAACCAAATCAATCGATGTCTCGAAATGTAAAAAGATTTTTTTAATAGCAATTAAAAACCGTTCCAGATGACATATTGTCTCATTCTTTGATAGTTGCCAAGCAAAATTTATATTTAAAAAATGATGACTTTTTGACGAAGTTCTGCAAAATGTTTTCATATTAAGCAAATACAAAAAGGACTTTTATTCATAAAACTTCTTTGAACATTTTTAAAGTGTATTAGAATTGATTAATAGATAAAAATACAAAAAACTAAATGTTGATTAAACATACTTTCATGCAAATACACACAGGCATATATACAGATACACACAAACAGACACACAAACACAAAGACAGACAGACAGACAGACGAATAGTGTTTCATAACGTAGAATTATCTCACAAGGTTGTTTGTTCCCACCAAAGTTATTTTAATTTAATTGTCGGCCTTTTAAAAGATAAAAGTAGTGACGAATTAAAATATTTAGTAGGGAGTACATTTTTGTTGTTTCTTCCCGTCTGCGGCCAAATTTTTACATTCAGTTACTCTACCGGAAAAACTTTATCTGTCCTTTTCAAATTTGTCCTCACCTCATGAATACAACACGCAGGTAACCAGACTGACAAATCTAACGTTTAACGATTTAATGGCTTCTAAAGAATGCCCAATTACACATGTTACTTGGACTATGATACACAGTAGTAGTAGTAGTAGTAGTAGTAGTAGTAGTAGTAGTAGTAGTAGTAGTAGTAGTAGTAGTAGTAGTAGTAGTAGTAGTAGAAGAAGAAGATGAAGAAGAAGATGAAAGAATGCGGCTTGATGTCGATTCATCATAAGGATCCTTCAAACAGAACACAACATTTAAATCATTCACACAACACACCATTGAATTCTTTGCAACACAACACACGCAGACACACACGCACGCTTAACAACGCACACACACACAAACAAACACACAAACACACCGACACACGTGTAATGGAAATGCATATTTTTTCTATAATTAAAAGTTTTTTAAACATAATTATTAATGATTTAAATCTCAAATTATATTAAGTCATACAAAATTAGAAGGAAGCATGTATACAGAAATCAAATGCTCGTTCTACAATATGAAATATTTGTACATGAGCGAACGTAACGTGTTTTTGTTCGTTCACTTGTTTGCTGGTTCATTCTTTTTTTTTGAACAATTTATTTCAGAAGCGAAAGGGCACACAAATCAAAATGGCACTCCAAGACAGCAAAAATTATGGCCAAAATTGTGTAACTTTAAAATGACAACAAGCCTGAATGAGTTATTTAATACACTCGCAAACTGCAAATAACATTAGAAGTAGCCGCAAACACAGACAACAAACTGAAAAAATACACACAGAATATTACAGACAAAATTAAAAATTCTGAAGAAAAGAACATAATGTTGCTTCAATGTTTCGCTCCATAATTTTAACAATTTCATGCATTTTCCTTGCTAGCAACATCCCTAATTTTAAATAAATGATGAAAATTTGCTCTTGAAGAATGATTGCTGCTCGTCACAGGAATTAAATAAATGAAGCTGTCTGTACATATCGTTGAACAAATAACTTCCTTGCAAAACGCATATTTCTAATTATTTCAAGATCTTAAAAATTATAAAATATCCATTAGCCCATTTGGTTGTTCATTTGTTAATTTGTTTGTTCATTTATTTATTTGTTCATTTATTTGTTTGTTCATTCATTTGTTTGTTCATTTATTTGTTTGTTCATTTTGTTTGTTTTGTTGTTTGTTTGTTAGTTCGTTCGTTTGATCATTCGTTTTTGTTTGTCAATTTGTTTAACAGTTCGATTACATATCTATTTCTTTATTTCTGCATCTGGCAAGAGTATTTCTTCTATATGAATTTATTTATTTAGGTTGATTAGCAAATATTTGTTCATCTATGACAAACCCATACTAATAAAAGGCTATTTGGCAACGTGATTAACGTTTCAGCTGACTAAAAGTGCATCGAAGGCAACCACATCATCACCACACCATCACTAGAAAAAATCATCAACAACAACAACAACAATAGCAACAACAACAGCGGCAACAACAACAACAACAGCAGCAACAACAACAACAACAACAGCAACAACAACAGCGGCAACAACAACAACAACAACAGCAGCAACAACAAAAACAGCGGCAACAACAACAACAACAAAAACAGCAGCAACAATAGCAACAACAACAACAACAACTGTTGCCTAATAACATCAACGAATTGCGTTAAATTTTGTTCAAACATAATGCAAACGAATTTTTTAAATCGAGTATACAATGAAGATGATGATGAAGAAAAAGAAGAAGAAGATGGTAATAAGGATGATGAAGATGATGATGAAGGTTGTGAAAAAGGAGAAGAAGAATTTGATGAGAATTAATAATGTAGTTCGCCCATTAACGATGAAGCAGCAGAATTTTTCCAACGATTAAATGTCCAACGCTGGCTGATCCAACAAACCAAGATGAATGATTTATTGTCCATACTATCTTTATTATCGTCACCATCATCACATCATCATCATCGTCACCATCATTGTCGTCGTCGTCATCCTTATGCACGCACACACACACACACGCACATACATAAACATACACTACATATACATACAAATACAAACAAATACAAACACATATACATACGCACAGACTCGTGATTATTTTTCAACCTTTCGTTTCTTACGTACGTATTTTTTTTGTCTACAATAAATCCATTGCACACATCCGTACAAATACAAATACGAATGCAAATACAAATATTAATACAAACACGAATACGAGAAGGAATACAAAACCAATTGAGGTAAGAACACACATACATGAATATGAACGCACACAAGTTCTAATACAATGGTGCACAATAATCACCGATCATATTTATTGACACGTGCAAGGACATGTTGTATGTGTGTGTGTGTATGTGTGTGCACTGTGCATGTGTGTGTACGTATTTGTGTATGTGTGAGGCGTGACACACAGACACAAATACGTATACACGTATTTGTGCTGTGCACGTCTGTTAGCGTGTTTATTTGTGTCTTTTACTATATTCGCGCGCATATATGTTTGTATAGGCGCCAGTGCATTTGATTGTTCATTTGTGTGAAGTGTGCACGTTAGTTAGTTTATTTTTAGGCGCGTGTGTTAGTGCACTTGTGTTCGTGTTCATCAAAATTTGAGTGCATATGTTTTTGTGGACGCACACGCCCTTGAATGGTGCACTCCCTCCCCAGTGAAGTCAAAATGACGGCCTCCCCATGCCAGGATGTTTGCACTGGAAGAACATCGTCTGGAATGGGTGCCTGTGTGTGGGTGTGTGCTTGCTTGTCTGCGTATGTGTGTGTGTGTGTGTGTGTGTGTGTGAATGTGTTCTTTCGTATGAGCGTGCCGCTTATTGGTTATTAAATGATATAAGTGATATATTTGATGTTGGTGTTGTTGATGAATGATGTTGGTTTTGTTGTTTTTCATGGGAGCGTGTTGGTTGTTCTTGAAGCTTTTGTGTTCGTAGTTGACGTTTTTGCTTTTTTCACTGTCATCAAATACACACACACACACCCGCATACATTCATACATATATCGTGCACACATCATGCATATCCTTTCAATAAATTTTGCATGCAGAGCAGCGCATGAATTTTTTTTGTTTGAAGAAATTTATTCCAAATAAAAATTTCATTTATTTTGCCCAGATGAACCTTGGGATGAACATTGGGATGAACATTTAGATGAACATTCGGATAACCATTTTGATGAACAATCGGATGAACATTCTGATGAACATTTGGCTAAAGTTGTCAAACAATTTGAAATGATTCGTTGCGACGTCTGCAAGTGAAATATGCAAATGTGTACCTTCTACGTGGCAGTCGACGGTTTCGTTTGTTTTGTTTTTTTTCATATCTGCATACCAACTCAAGGGGGATTAAACGTAGAAATGAAAAAATTAAAAGTTGTTGTTGTGAAAATTAATGGTGAAACATCTAAAAATAAATGAATATATAGATGGATTGATAGTCAGATAGAAAAAAATTAGAGAAAGGGGTAGAGAGAGAGAGAGAGAGAGAGAGAGAGATAAATTATACAGATAGAGAGAGAAAGTAGGTAGGTAGGTAGGTGGGTAGGTAGGTAGGTAGGTAGGTAGGTAGGTAGGTAGGTAGATAGGTAGGTAGGTAGGTGGGTAGGTAGGTAGGTGGGTCAGGCAGACAGGCAGGCAGGCAGGTAGGAACAATTGAGGAACATCGACATGACTGTTTGGTCGTAAGATGTCGCTGACACGCTCAAGTCCACTTGAATGCTATTAAGATTAATTGCAACATGCAACTCGCTGTTTTTATTCATTCATTCATTCATTCGTTCGTTCGTTCGGTCATACGTTCATAAAAAACTATTTGACAAAAATTAATGATGTTAATGATTCATCGAACGATTAAATTACATGAAAATTTAACAGCTGGCTGACTTGTTTGTCTTAGAAATGAAACTTCGAAATTAAAGTTTTAAAAACAGCAACAAACTGCAATGCACTTCTTTCAAGTGCCCGCAAACACGTCCATCCCATCTTGCTCAGAAATAATGCATCCATTCTATGGGCTGTCCTTAATATTTTATGCTCGTTATTTCAATTCTTTGTCTTAATTAATAAATGTAACAACACGCACACACAGTTTGCAAAACCAGCTCGTGCAACTAAATTATACAAACTACACCACAAACCCTGCTCACACAACAACAACATCACCAACAACATCAACAAAAACATCAACATCATCAACAACAACATCAACATCATCAACAACAACATCAACATCATCAACAACAACATCAACATCATCAACAACAACATCAACATCATCAACAACAACATCAACATCATCAACAACATCAACAAAAACAAAAACATCAACATCATCAACTACATCAACATCATCAACAACATCACATCATCAACAACATCAACAACATACAGCCAAAAAATTCAAAGAAACAAATGGCGACGACGAAAAGATGAAATGAGAAAAAACTCCGCAAACAAAACAACGTGATCATTGGGAGATGGAAGTTTGCAAGAAACGCACGGTGGCCGGTGTAGGGAGAGTCAGGGAGAGTCCATGACCCCCCCAGTTATCAACACCCAGCAACCATCTCGTTGTAATGTTTTTTAAAATCTAGCCAACACATATTGTTTTAATCACTCGTTCATACATAAAAACCCAGTTTAAATAGAAAAACGACAAAAAATTGTAGGACGAATTGGAAAGAAGGTCGCCAACTAATATGAGGTTCCTCACAAAAAGTTCCACTTCATGTTTTCTGTCAAATTTTGGATAGCTCACTCACATACACATACACACGTTCATCTGAACACACACATACACACAAACAAACAAAACACACACACACCTAAACACACACTTTCATACTTGTTGCTCGCACGACACGAAGCATACACTGATTGACACAGCATGGAAAGGTTAGTTGTATCTCTTTGAGATTTAATCGGTGAAAACACTTCAGTAAACATTCACATGCAAACGAGAAAACAAACATTCGCATGCAAACAATTAACAAACACACAAACACCTACATGGAGGTCAAACCAACAAACATACAAACAACAAAAAACAACTATCTCAAAAAACAATACACAGATGATGGCACAAAACAGCCATACACAATCATTTAATCTCTGCACTTACACATACAAACAAACAAACAAACAAATGAATACTTACAGACAAACAAACATCTCATCTTGTACATCTCATCCTCTTATGTTTGCACATGCTTACCTGGCTCCTACCTTGTTATACCGCTGTGTGTAATGCGACCTCACCTGTTGTATGCGCCCTTGTGCACGTGTGTGTTTGCATCATTGTATGTGTATGTGTGTGTTTGTGTCACTGTTTGTGTATGGATGTGTTTGTGTCAATGTGTGTATCTGTGTTTGTATCTGTGTGTGTGTGTGTGTGTGTTAAGAAAACTGCGCAGACATCTTTCTGTGTGTGTGTGTCTTTGCATGTGTGTGCGTGTGCGTGTGTGTGTGTGTATGCATTCGTTACGTGCACCTTTAGAGAGAGAGTAGCAATGGTTAATTATGAAATCTGTTGAACATGCATGTGGAAGGTAATTATTTCTACGCGATGATGGATGGAAGGATTAAAAGAACGAATGAATGGATGAACGAACTGACGAACGATCGAACAAACGAACGAACGAACGAACGAACGAACGAACGAACGAATGAATGAATGATAAAAGATTTTAGAATAAAAAAAATTATAGCCAATTAAAATGACAGAATGACACAATGATGAATAAGCAAATAATTGAAGAATTAAACACCCAACACAATACAATAATTAACATGTAAATGAAGGAATGCGTGAAAAACTATATGTTGAACAAACGAACAAATGAATGAATGAATAAATGAATGAATGGGTGAATGAATGAACGAAAGAACGAGTGAATGAATGAATGAACGAATGAATAAATTTGTTGAAAATTGTGAAAGAATAAATTGATGCATTACAGATGCATTGTGTACTTGGTTCTAAATGGTTGCAGAGGTCATATAAACAATCAAGCATCACGTAGAAATAATTATTTTATTTGATGTATCGAAAGCAACAAAACAAGAAAAATAACAAAATGAATTTTAACTATAAATAATTAAAATGAAAAAAATGAATAAATGAATGAACTGATTGACAGATGAACAGACAGCAGAAACAACAACCAGGTCTCCATAGAAAACATACCAAATCCAGCCCGGTTCTGCTCACATTTTGTTGTTAACAGCTGCTGCTGCTGCTGCTGCTGGTGGTGGTGGTTATGGCGGTGGTGGTGGTAGTGGTAGGAAAAATAATTGCTGACAAAGTGTAAAAGATTGAATGGAAAATAATTTATTGAAGATCGAACAAACCGCGTGTTGTTCTCAAAAGTTGAAGGTGGTGGATGGATGGATGGATGAATGGATGTAGGGATGGGTGGGTGGGTGGATGGATGGATGGATGGATGGATGGATGGATGGATAAATTAATTGATGAATGTAGTAGCAGGTGGATAGACAAAAAAATTAGCACAAAAGCTGGTGCCTTTTGATTTAATGGATAAGAGGCAAACGATGGATTGAAATTATCGATTGCTAACGGGAGTCTACAAGAGGTTATAATGACGACGACGATGATGACGATGATGATGACGATGATGATGAGATAAACAAAAAATTTTGACAAAAATGAAAACGGTTAAAATTTTAAAACGTCGAAGATGCTTGTAAAATTTCTAAGCCGGTCCTCTGCATGATTTTTTTATTTTCACATCACATTATCACATCACATTATAACATCACATTGCATTATCACATCAATATCACATCAATTTGTTGTCAACATATCGCACTATTGTCAATCATTTTCTATCATATTAGCCCATAAACACCACACCTTAACACCAATGTTTCGACGAAATGACATCACATACATACAAATTGCATTAAGCAAACACGAACAAGTTAAAATCGCATCAGCACATGAACATAAAATAAAATTAAAATTGATGTTACTGACGTCACATTGAAAAAGCATCATCACGTCATTACATTTGTATCATATTGTTTCAAGCACATCCCAACATTATCACATCAACATTGAATCGGATTCGCGTCATCATGGGATCACATTACATGTGTATCATATCATTTTCACAGCAACAGCACACCGCCCTGTCATCACATCAACAACAAACACATCAACAACGACTCATCGCTGTATAACCACATCAGCTAGGCATCGTAACATAACGCATTATCATGTTACAGTATGATCAGCCCATCTTCACAGCTGGAAAACAGCATTACATCAACATTTCATCATTCTATCACATCCTTCAAATAACATCTCCTCGGTTGTGGTCAGTGAATCAGCAGTTCAGCATACATCATATACTTTACATTACTATTACATCATCATGTCACATGACATCCTCGTATCAGCGTCACGTCCCGCCATCAAACCAGATCCATTGCAGCGTCAGACCAACTTGTTAATATTAGTTGTGCAATATTTTTGTGAAACTTCTAATTGAACGCAGGTTTGTTTTTGTAAGAAAGAAAATGCTGGTTATGGTTTAAACTCTAAATGCTCTTTTAATTGGAATTAATGACTTCGGAATTAAGGTGGAGGAGGAGGAGGTGTGATGTCTTCATGCAAATGTACAGTGCATGTTTTCAATTCAAACGTACAATTAATGTATGTATATATACAAATGTACGGTGCATGTATGCGAATGTACAATGCATGCATGTATGTGAATGTTTATGTGCATGCATGCATGCATGTAGCAGATGTGCAATGCTCGCATGCAAACAAGTTTATGCTTATATGGAAGTAAAAGTAAGCAAATGCTGATATATTTCAATTATTAACGGGAAAGTAAAAACATTGTATATGGATAGGATAGGAGTATGCACGTAGTTCGTGTATGTGTGCATGTGCTTCGTCTATGTGTGTCTGTATATGCATGCGTGCATGAACGCATTCACGTGTATGCATGCATGCATGCATATTTATTTTAAAAACCTGCTCACAAACATACATGCCCCATGTTACAATGCAGGCTTAAATCATCTGCCTGGTGTTTGAATGCGGCTACGTAAGAAAATGAAGGAGCTTGCTTGCTTCTTTGCCAGCGCTCTTCAACACATAATCGCCGCACGATACGGGCTTTTAATTTCATTGCGTCAAATATTTGCGCGAAATAACTGCTTAGTGAATAAGTTTAAAAGTAATTGTCCCATCAATTAAATAGTCTCAAAATAAATCGCATTCATCACATCTTCACTTTTGATGTTTCTTGGAAGTTTGGTGCTGAAGGGAATCATAAATATTAATCAACTCCCGCATTCCGCCTCTGCTTCAAATTAGCATCACTCAACTTGCGAGAACTGAAAATTTACAAAAAAATTTTGACCTGCAAGTTTTTTCCTTTGTTAAAATTTATGAAACATTTGAAATTCACAACACCGAAATTAAAGTTGAAGAATTTTGTGAAGGAGCAATTTAAAAAATAATTTAAAAAAATAACATTACGTAATCTTCACGTCATTTTAACAAAACCATCAACAACAAGAAAAGCAAAAACAAATAAGCTGAACATCCAGCTATCACACACACACACATACACAAACACCACCATAACACACTAGTCGTCAACAATCAGAAGTCTCCAACCATTCAAACGAGAAATATATATATATACATATATATATATATATACATATATATATAAATATATATATATATGTATATATGCTACTATTTGCCCAATTATGATGAATGGCTCTTCTACTGGGCGACCTCCAATTCATGTTAGAACTAAGAATGACATAAGAATGACATAATACTTGTAAGAGATTTTGAATTGAATTAAAATACAAAGAAGCCGAAAGAATCAAACAAACAACAACATTTAAAACAGCACTGAAATGTGAAACAGCGTCGGTCGATGGAAGGAAAGAAATGTTGGGGGGGATTGAAATGAAAAAAAAAACACAAAGAAAATTGATAACTGAAATTATAAAATAATATATATTAACATACAATAAACTAAATAATAATAATAATAATAATATTATTATTATTATTATTATTATTATTTTATGAATAAGTAGATAAATAATAATAATAATAATAATAATAATAATAATATTATTATTATTATTATTATTATTATTTTATGAATAAGTAGATAAATAATAATAATAATAATATTATTATTATTATTATTATTATTATTACATGGATAAGCGGATAAATAATATTATTATTATTATTATTATCATCACCATCATCATCATCACTGTTGTTGTTATAAAACATCAGAGCAAAGATAATTTGTATGCCGTTATGACTCGCGGATGTCCGCATAAAAATTAAGTTGAATGGATGGATGATTGATGGATGGATGGATGGAGGGAGGGATGGATGGATGAAGGGATGGATGGATGGAGGAATAGGTGAATGGATGGATAGATGGATTGATAGATAGATTAGTGGAGGAGTGGGTAGATGAAAAGATGCATCAAATAGATGGATAGATCGATAAATAGACGGAAAGATAGACACCTGCATGGAGGAATGAGTGGATTGGATTGATGGATAGATAGATGGATAGGCGGCAAGATAGATAGATTGATGGAGGAATGAGTGGATAAATGGACAAACGGACGGACAGATAGACAGATGGATAGATGAATTGAAAGATGTGGGCGAGGTGAGTGAAAGAAGAGAGAATTGGCAATGTGAAAGAGAGAGGAAATATTTTTGAAGGAGTTTTTGCGTCATTAAATATTCTATTTATTCTGCAAAATAATGTCGAGTGTGCTTTTTTATTTCTTGAGGAAGTCGACGTCATCGAAGGAGTGCCGATGCTATAACGGAAGTTTCAAAGTTGCTTCAATAATGATAACAACAAAAAACAATAACAACAAACCCTATAACATCAATAAAAACAATAACATCAATAACAACAATAACAACAAATTGTTTCTTTATTATTATCGTTATTATTCTACGACCTCTGTTGCGACTACTATCACCACTACTACTACCACTATTACTACCACTACTACTACTACCACTACTACTACTACCACTATTACTATTACTACTACCACTACTACCATTACTACTACTATTACTACTACCACTACTACTACCACTACTACTACTATTACTATTACACCACATCAACATACCACCACACCCCACCATACTACAGCCGCCAAACCACACACTTCACATCTAAAGCAGAAACAACTTGTAAACTCAAAACATCATAAAAATGTAAAACACCAAAGTAACAGAAGGGCATATGATATGTTTGGAACATGTGCGTGCGTGTATGTGATTATGTGTTTGTAGTTGTGTATGTGTGTACGTTTGTCTGCGTGTGTGTGTGCGTGCGTGTGTGTCGTGTGTGTGTTTATGCAATGTATGCGAAGGTCTTTTATGATGTGTTTCAAGACGTGTGTAGTGTAATGCCATTAATTTTATGTTTTGGATTGGACAAAAAAATGTTTGGTTTTTTTATGTGTTGATTAAGAAAGAAATTTGACAACGGTGTGCAAATACTTTTAACTAGTCTTCATAATTCTCCTATCAGTCAACTAACCAGCCAGCCAGCCAACCAACCAACCAACCAATCAATCAACCATCCAACCAACTAACCAACTATCCAACCAATCAGCTAACCAACCAACCAATCAATCAACTAACCAACCAACCAACCAACCAGCCAATCAACCAACTAACCAATCATTCAACCAACTAACCAACCAAACAACCAACCAAAATATGCAACTATATTTTTATAAACGCATATATATGTGTGTGAATGTAAGTTCATTGTTAGGTCACTGTGTTAAGCAAAGAAATGAGTAGTTTATGAGATGAAGATTCTGTTTAACACAACATGCCAAGCAACCGACACACAACACAACAACGCACATTTTGAAGGGACCTTAAATTTATTTAAAACTTTGTTTATAGAGCTTCCTAGCAAAGCAAAAAGTTTGGGATTAGATTTCATAATAGCAATTCATATTTCAAGCAATTGTTCCTCCATCGTTACAACAAGCAATTCATCCGCCCATCCTTTACTTTCTTTTTCTTCTCCTTTTTCCTTCCTACATTCCCCTCTCAACTTTCCCTTCCTTATATCATCAATGCTTTGAAACAGAGCTCCTTTACAACTACAAAACAATAACAACTGCATCAGAGCCACGTAACAACATCAACAACAACAATAACAAAAGAAAACAACATCAACAACAACAACAACAACTGCTTATGTGGCCATCGTAAATTTATAACTAACGACAACTTGTTGTTGATGTAACATGTTGTACGTGGTTGTACGTGATGTAGTTGTTCATGTTGTGGGTGTACAATGTCGTAAAATAACAAGTTTTGCACAAACTAACAGAGCTAAAATAAGAACAATAACGACGAAAACTACAACAAAAAATTTATTACTCTTTTTGGAAATTTTTTAAATTTGAATTTTGAATCAGTTCATATCAGCCCAATCTTCTAAAAAAAATGTTTGATGAAAATTGTTAAGCTTGGCTGCTTCTTAATTGCTTTGTTCAATTATCAAATTAGGAGTATCAACTAGAGGAAACTGAACATTCTCAGCAGCCGGATAACATTGGATATAGATCACCAAACAGTATTTACTCACAACGTAATGGAATTTCGTGTGAATTCGCTTTCACCTAGTCCGCCAGAACAGAAAAACTTGTACTGTTCAAGAGTTCAGCTAAAAAAAGCATGGAAGCAATTCATGATCGGTGAGATGCTGCAAAGTACCAATGCGCCTGGTCCCGACCCGGTAGGAGCATTAAATGACGGCAGCACTTGAAACCAATGCCGACTGTAACGACACACACACGCACATTATTGTCGAGCAAATGATGAAAAGTAACAAAAATCATCTCCAACAACGACTCTACGATTCACAGGCAGACACATCAAAATTCATAAGTACATCAAAATTGACACTCACACTCTGACACACACACACATACACAAACACACACATACACACACTTATTTGCACATAAACACACTTTGATTAATTGACGGGAGTGATCAATCATTCCCTCTCATCAAACAACGACATTAAAATCTATCTCCAAACACACACACACACACAAACACACGCACCCACCCACACACACACACACACACACACACATGAGAAAGAATAACAGCCCTTCACACCTCACACACCAAACACCACTCCATACATACATCAGCACATTCACCTGGCACACACACACACACCAACACACACATATACACACAAACACACACACACCAACACACACATACACACAGGCATATGCTGGGCATCCAATTGTGAGGTTCCAAATTGTTCCATCTACATTCAGCTTTTCGTGATCCACTTAAAATCCTGCTGTATTAACATTCTTTATAGGGATGTCGCCCTTTTGTTTATGCCTCCTGTGAGCAATGTTAACAGGCCATGCGTGCGTGCGTGCGTGCGTGCGCGCGTGCGTGCGTCTGTATGTGTAAATGTATGTGCGCAGAGGTAAAGTGTCTGCCACTGCTTTTGCGGTGAGAGGATTCGATTGCAAAAAAATCCCTACCTATCACATGCAGTAAGTGTGTGTGTGTGTGTGTGTGTGTGTGTGTGTGTGCAATAAGTTAATGCATGCATACGATACGGGCATACGTGCATGCCTACATAAATAGATACATAATACATACGTACACACTCACACACACCATACATACATCACACATGCATACATACATCAATTAACGACAAATCAAAGTGTTAATCCATTTGTTACTTGATGTTTGACGGTTCAGTATCACTCATCATGTTTTGGTTTTAACATACATACATACAAACATACACACATACATACATACATACATACATACATACATACATACATACATACATACATACATACATACATACATACATACATACATACATACATACATACATACATACATACATACATACATACATACATACATACATACATACATACATACATACATACACACACACATACATACAAATCTACATGACATACACTAACGTACACATATATAAAGGCTGACTCCCCTGTGCATCTTGCTTATTATGTGTTTAATGTAGAGGACATTATTTATTCATATGATCATGCATATATGTTTGTTTACTCATCACACACACACGCACACACACACACAAACACGTGTGGTGGATGCCAGCAGGCGTGAATATTATTGTTTATGCACACTCATTTATTTGTGAATGGAAATATTTTTGCACTTGTTTACAATGCAAAGCCAACAAAACATGATGTGTTGTGCATGTATCTCTATTTGCCTGCCCCATGCAGTTCGGGTTGGGTAACACTTTGTATAAAGCATACCAAAAAAGACGCAACATCAAATCTCATTATTGAATATACAGTTCTTTTTGAACATCCCAAAGTAGCAAAAGGCCTTCCAAGGAAGGTCCTGTGGTTCTTTCCATAGTAGATGTATTTTTTAGGTTGAGTTGAAATTCCACAAAATATTAAATATAATTTTTTATTTTAATTGCTGTCCTGTAGTAAAATTTGTTTGAAAAACTGGTTAAATATGAAAAATTAAAAAGTCGTGGAATACAAAAAAAATGGTTAACTTCTTGTTGAAGCTTGACTCAAAATAAATTACCGATTAAGTATCCGCCCCATAGTTACGGATTATAATTTGAAGTAGCAGAAACTGAATGCAGTGCAATGCAAATATAACGCCAACATGGATTCGCATGTTGGAGATATATATAAAGACACGTTGTAAAGCAAGACCTCCATCACGTTCAATCCCAACACCTCACAATCAAACACAGCGTTAGGCAGACATGTCACTTCAGAACGCTACAACATACTACGTTGCATAACACTCTTTATTTACAGCAACAACAACAACACAACAATAACACCACAACAACAACAACAACACAACAACAAAGACATAACCACATAAAACGACAATCAACGATACACAGTAATAGGCGACAGCACAAAACCACCCACAACAACATCGCAACACGTCAAACTGGCAAGCAGGGTCTTAAACATCCTCCTGCACTTCTTCCACCCCACTTCTTCATCCTACAACTCTTTTTATAACAAGTTCCTCTGTTGAGGTTGGTTTGGCCTGCGTGCGTCCTATGCATCATGCCCTGCTATGCCACGCACCGCCATGCATGCAGTGTTGACAGGCCACATACAACCAGCTTCTGAAGGTTCAGTCATTCATACGTCATCACCTAAAAGACAACTCCTTGATTGAATCTTTCCTGGATATCAATATTTGTTTTAGTTTGGTGTCTAATACCTGAGTCTTAGATTTTTTGATCGGGGTATTAAGTTATAAATGTGCCTGTCTGTGTTTATGCAACGGATTTATGTTGCCTATCTAGTAAATATGTGTGCGTGTGCGCGTGTGCGCGTGTGTGCGTGTGTAGGTGGCTGGTTACATGCGAGATAGATGGTCTGAGACATGTGTTTGTTGCGCTGGGGCAACTTTCAAAACAAAAATAAAAAAGATATATCGACCAATTGAGAAAAAAAAACAAACACGAGCTTAAATGTTCAGCTGCTGGACTCTTCATTCCTCTATTTATCTGTTCGTTCATTCGTGCATTTGTTTATTTATCCATCCATCTTATATTTATTCGTTCATTCGTTTGTTCATCCATCCATCTTATATATTCGTTCATTCGTTTGTTCATCCATCTATCCCATATATTCATTTATTTGTTTGCCCGACTATTTGAAACATGCATTCGTCCATTCATTTAATCGTTCATTCTTCCATTTCTCTCTTTACAAATAAGCACGTNTATTTATT
Organism: Helobdella robusta; assembly: GCF_000326865.2. NCBI lineage: Eukaryota > Metazoa > Annelida > Clitellata > Rhynchobdellida > Glossiphoniidae > Helobdella > Helobdella robusta. Next base: position 3,139,761 of record NW_008704501.1, read on the forward strand.
TAACATTTTCATTCATCTGCACAATCCATCCATCCATCCATCCATCCATCCATCCATCCATCCATCCATCCATCCATCCATCCATCCATCCATCCATCCATCCATCCATCCATCCATCCATCCATCCATCCATCCATCCATCCATCCATCCATCCATCCAACCTTCACGTCATCTCATTTACTTGCTAATCCATCCTTCCTTGCATGCGTGTACAGAACATAAACGACGATGACGTCATTCTTATACGTCTTGCAGTGTCTCGAGCACCGACCAGTACGAAACGGACGGATCATCAAATTTGAACACCACCCAACTTTTTTTAACATATACACATTTTTCTCATTGAAGAGGTCAGACATTTCTAAAAATTTTCTAACATAACTTTCCTTTTTGTTATTATTAAACATTATGTATTACATTTGTAACTCTCATTTTATCTTTGCTTACAATGCCTTTTTACCGGATTTGATTGCATAAATGATTATTTACTATTTAGTCATTTTCAATCATTTAGTATGTGTGCGTGCGTGTGTGCGTGTTCGTTCCACTGTGTTTGAATTGTTTTTAACAACTTCGTTGAAAGGGTTTTGCACTATAGAAGATTTGAACTTATAAACCTCAATTTATTTAACGTTTCAACGTGCAAACTACTAAATTTGTTTAAAAAATTCCTCATCATACTTGCACATGCAAGCATAATGAACATTAATAAATCAAAATCAATAATATTATTAAACATTCAAACGCATGTTTATATAGGGCAATTATGATCATTGCTTTATACATAGGCATGTTAGTAACGTTAACATCATTTGCAATGTATCTTCATCGCATATTCGTTACACGAAGGCAATCAAGCTATTGAAAGTGTTGCATTGAAGTTATTTATTGCTTGCTACGTGAGTTATTCATTTCAGAGCCAACTTTACATGCATACAATACAATGCCCACTTGCATGTGTTCATGTGCAATGTATTAAATATATAGCTATTGTTCAACACAATACAAATAAACTATTTTCTCACGAGTTTTGTATTGAAAATCATTAAATTTAATTGGACTTTGAATGGTGGAAATCATAATATAACATGTTAATATCATTGCATTTTAATATCATTGCAACGATGTAACATTATGACGCCATACTCATGTGACATCATGTGATCTCAACATCACAATGTAATAACATTCACGGCCCAGTACAAATCATCATTCGTCCCATACATTCCAGTTAATCATATTATCAAGCTGAAGTTGTTGTACATCCGACTATTCGGTTCGTTAAAATGGCCGCCTCATTTATAATGTTTCTTCCCAGATGAATAATGTACTCTTTGCACGGAACGATGCAAAAGATTTTTTAATGATTTAAAACTTCAACGAATTTGTAACCAAGTCGGTTACGTTACATAGTTGCATGTGTCTGACAAATTAAATTTGCACGTATGCGAGCAAGAGTTTCAGTGGTATGAAAAAGCATTACACATCGTTAAGTTTTATCCTTCATATTCAATGAACCATGCAAAACATGTCTGATCATATTCACTGATATATATGTTTCTTTAATTATTATCTTTTTTAAATTTGTTTGAAGATTTACACAGTAAGCAGTTGTTAACGCTAATTCCAGAAGGTTCGTTTAAATATTTCCTCGACTGAAGAATGCGTATTTATAAATTTCTTAACGTGGCAACTTTTTCATCGAGTGCGCTCGGTGCACGTTGTTTCTTAATAATTCTGAAATGAAAAACTCTTCAGTGTAGGCAAACAGCACTGAATGTTTACAGCTTAAGAGTTTAAGGAAGAAGATTGCAAAGTTTACATTGTGTAACATTGCTGGCAGAAAAGAATGCGGTCAAATTTATTAGAAGTTGTTTGATTAAAAATTTCTGAAAAAAAAAATTAATTTTCAATCTTGATGGTTTAATAAAAGAAACTACGTTGTTTTTTGAAAGAAGAGAAACATTACACCACCGCTTTTGAAATTTACGTGGTACAGTTCACTTTATGGTGTGGTGGCATTAACATTGTACCATCATCATGTAGTCATCACATAGTTACTCATCACAATACATCTCCATACGTGTTCATCACCATACTCATTCGACACAATCGCCGCAGTTTAACTCTGTGAGTGAAAATGTAATGTCCTTCATTTTGATCGCAAGCATAAAATAATAAATCATCATTATAAGCACAATAACAACAACAAAAACAACTCTAATAATAATAATAATAGTAATAATAATAACAACAACTATAACAATAATAATAATAACAATAATAATAATAATAATCACGTCATATAGCACGGCCACTATCGCTAGCCACCGATGTGAATTATTAATGTCCAGTGTAAGTGATATTCCGCAAAGTCCACTAACCTCGTGCATTAATAAAATATGATATCCTGATTAATGATGGACCATCGTCGTGATATATCATGCACTATCATTGATATATCATTCATCATCATCTAAATTGATCATGCATTATTATTAAAATATCTTTCAAAATCATAATTTACCATTCTCACTATCAGCATGCATTATCACTGATATATATCATGCACTATCCTTAATTTATCTTTCTTTATTATCATTTTTTAATGCACTACCATTAAAATATCATTTACAATCATCATGAATTATCATTTATATCATTCATCATCATCAAACTATCATCAAGATATACCACACATTCGCTAATATATCATTAGTATATCACTAATGGATATCACGCATCACCAGTACAATACGATTCATCTCGTCATTCGTTGAAGCAAAATAAATCATACGAATACCGAAATCATTTTCATTACCCATTCATGCCCTGAACAATGTTGTAGAAATGAAATGAGGATATTTAAGCGCATGACGAATTCAAGAAATCCATTTTATTTTCAGATGATTTATTCATCTATGGAATGAAGGAAAATACAAACGATCCTCTATTAATTTCACCCCCTGGAACGACGTCTTCATTAAAATAAATACACTCACGTGAATGTTCCTTTTGTAGAAGTTTGTTTGGCTGTGAATTTATTCAAAAAGTAATTCATCTTATTAATTTGTAGAGCACGAACTAAACTTTGCTTTGCTTTTCAAGTTACCAATACCATCAGCTAACTAACCAACAAACCACCAACCAATCAACCAACCAGCCAACCAACAAACCAACAAACCAACCAACTAACCAGCCAACCAACCAACCAACCAACCAACTAACCAGCCAACCAACAAACCAACCAACCAGCCAACTAACTAACAAACCAGCCAACCAACAATCCAACCAACCAACCATCCAACCATCCATCTAACCAGCAAATCAGCCATCCACCGTTATTAAATCGTCGCTTCAACCAATACATCAGCATAAATCAATTGAAATTTCGCATAGAGATTCACGCGAACCCAAACACCCACACACACGCACGCACACACACAGATATATATATGAACGCTAACACAGACGCAACACATACAACACATAGGTTCTAAGAAAAACAACACAAACCCTTCATCTAGCAAACATTTCATTTCTTCCAGTTTTACCTTCAAAAGATTTGTTTGCATTTATTTTTCATCCTCAAATTTTATTTAATTAAATTTTTTTGTAATTTATCACCAAATTTTCGTTCATTATTTTTCTGAAAAATTTCAAATAACAGATGTTTCTGTTCGTTGTTGTTTGCATGGCGTTGTTGAAATGATTTCGTGTGTTTGATTCCGAAAGAACGTATAGTGAATGGAATATACTTGAATGTTGCTTCATCTTAGTTATTGCTGTATGAAATTCATACAGCTGTAAATAAATAAATAGATATTAATAAGAATGCAAACATTATATCTTGTTATACGTGTTGGTGTGTTTCCATTCAAGATTCAACAACCACACCAACCAGTCCACGGAAAAACCACATGCATTCATTGCAGGCGATTACGTCATAGAGACGTCATTCATACGTCATCCTCGACTCTTATTTATACTTTTAATATGAGAAGCGGTCTGATATTTAATTCCAGCCAGTTCTGCGTTTGAGGTATTTATGACTCCCCCTCGCTAATAAAGGAGATATCCGGCTGGAATGGAGAGACAAGAAGAGTATAGACAAAAAAAAGAGAAAAAAATTAAAAAAGTGGGAGAAGGAAAATAAAAAGAGTGGAAGTAGAATTAAAAGATTAATGAAGTATGAGATAAGATGCAGACAGTAGCAGCAGTAGTGGCTGTCATATACCGGAGAGCAAGCATTTTAATTAAATATTTTGCCGTAATGGAAAAAATTGTTTCATATGCACGGAGTTTTTACTATTTAGTGCTTCAATAAATTTAAGGAGGACCTCTGATGCCGCTGGAATGTGATGTTCAACATATTATTGTATTGTATCGCTGGTCTTCTCTCTCGAAAACACACACAAGCTCATGTACACACACATAATATATATAAATATATGCATATATATATATATATATATATTTATTTATTTATTTATTTATTTCAAACATATGACTATATCAGGGGTGGGCAAACTTTTTGCTGTGAGGGCCGCATTGAAAACTACTTTACATTTGAAGAGCCGCATTGTACTTAAATAGAAATTTTTCCGACCCGGGGGAGAATTCTTTTAAGATTTGTAGCTTCGCGGGCCGTAGTTTGCCCGCCTCTAGACTATAACATACATACATCTAAATCAATAAATAGATATAAGTGAGAATACAAACGTCATATAATCGTACACACGTATCCATATAACTGCGCAAGTTTGCATAACAATCGATCGCACGGATTGTTAGGGCCATCCCCTAAATCAAATATTAAAGAGCAATATATGCGAAGAATTAAAAAGATATTGTGCAGGCTGGCGTTGTTTGTGTGGAATGTGCTGCACTAACAAGATGCATCAGTCGTGTTTGTATTTTAATGTGTGTTTGTGTGTGTGTCTGTGAGTGTGAGTGTCTGTGAGTGTCTGTGTGAGTGTATCTGTGAGTATTTGCTTATATTCATTTTTGTTATTGTGGCGTTTAAGTATGAGCGATTGTTTCATTTTGTATGTACATTTTGTATTTGAATTCGCATTATGTGCTATCTGTTATATTTATGCATTTTTAAACATTTGCATCATTGATTGTTGTTTGAGGTGTTTGCATGTTTATTTGGAAGAAGTTTATAAATGTCATTAATTTCTAATCAATATATTTTTGTTTGTTCATCAGAGTTTTGATTCATAAATGAATACAATCGTTTGTTGGAAACAAGAAAGTAGATAGGTTTTTCTTTTTGTTTGTTTGTCTGTCTGTTTGTTCGTTCATGTGTTCTCATGTTTGCACGCGGTAGAATTCCACGCTCGCGCATTTATTTCTATTGATTCCCCTGCACAAGCAATTGAGACGTTCACACGTACCACAACAACCACAACAACAACAACGTCAACAAAAACAGTAAAATAATAACAATAACCATCGTTTGATTTCATGGCACGCTCAAATCACAAACATCTTATTGCCCTCTTTCGCTTCCACCTTCTACTACGCAAACATTCGCTCCAACAAATTAATAATGCAAACAAGGATGCAGCTTATAAGATTACACGCGCGCACACACATACAAATGCACACAAACATGTACACACACAGATACACACCTACAGTTTAGGTCTCTAGCAAACAATACAGGTATATCTAATGAACCATGCAAACACTTTCACGAATACTTGAACTTCTATGCACTCAAACATCTTACCTGCATCCTTACATATGCGTACACCTATGTGCACATAGGTGTGTGTGTGTGTGTGTGTGTGTGTGTGTGTGTGTGTGTGTGTGGGTGTGTACAACAATGTATGCTTGTTGATGTGTGCGTACGTAAATAAACATTAGCATTGGTAGATGAAGAAATAGAAATAAGAAGCGGTAGGTACAAGCGACACATTCATCCATTATATTCATGCTTTCGTAAATCAATGAGGATAGTTTTTCATTATTTTCAGCGATTGTACGTACTGGTGTAACGCGAAGATGTGATGTGTTTGTTTGGTTGTTTGTTTGTTTGTTTGTTTATTGTTGTTGGCTACTCTTCTTGCATGCATCGACCTCGTCGTTTTGAAATAAGTGCCGATTGTTTCCTTGTGGTCCGTCAGTAATGGTCAATGGTCAGCAATGGTCAGCAGTGGTCAGTAGTGGTCAGTAGTGGTCAGTAGTGTCCAGTGGTCAGTAGTGGGTAGTGGTCAGTAGTGGGTAGTGGTCAGTGTGCCTGGCGTTGTACAAGCATAGGCACAATGCATGCAAGTGTGCAAGTGGCAACAGAGCCTCACAATTCTTTTCAATCATTTTGAAAAACTCGTTCGATATTTAGACTGACTGCGTTCATTTTTCTGTTACCTTCGCAAATTGTTTCTACTTCAACTTCATTCAAACTATATTTTTAAATGTTTTTAAATTTTAATTTACTTTCTAAGTGTCAACAACACATTTCATACATGCTGGAAAAAATGCTTACAACCATTTCATTCTTGAAAATATATATGACGTCTTTTGTTGGAAATTTTCTTATGCAATATGGTATGTTTCTGCGTAACAAACTGATAGTTCAATTCATCGGATTGCCAACAGAGCACACTTGTCAACAGAATTTATACGAGCTGACTGAGGAACCGACCAGTTGATAATGTTTCAATGATGACATTACAACTTCACGAATCCACGAAGCATAAAAACATTTGTTCATGCTGGTCAGTGGGGGATCAGTTGCCTTGGTTCATTATTACTTCAAATGTGTTGTTAGTTCCTAGGCTCGGTTAGGGAAGCTTAGTGGTGTTTGATATCTTCCCATCAACGTACACACACGTGGCAAATTGCAAATGAACCCTTACGTAATAACATGTGTGTACACACACACACACACACACACACACACACACACACACATGCTTGGAAAAAAGTTTCTAGAATGTTGATGATGTTATTCAGGACGTGGAATGGTTCGCCACGTAAATTACATCAACCTGGACTCTAATATTAAAAGTTTCGTGAAGAGTTGCCAGCATTTGTGTTCGTGTGTCAGAAATCATGGAACGCCGAACTGTCTGAATTTGATTAGTTTTGTTTTTGGAGGCTATTCTGAGAAATGCTTTTTTGTAGAAAGCACCTCATAAATGTTTGAATAATACCAATAATTCATACAAGCATAAAAACATAAACATATGCATACACCAACATGTACATGACTTCAAACATCCTTTCAAAAATCAAGTGTACACATCCACAAACGTACATAAATATACAGATACATACAAACTGAGAAACACACACACACACATACATACATACATACATACATACATACATACATACATACATACATACATACATACATACATACATACATACATACATACAGACCGACAAACAAACACAGGCAAACAAACGAACGCGCGTAAGAAAGCATTCAGTCACGTTTTAACACCGCGAAAAGTGCTGTGCGTGTGTGAGGTGGAGCGTTATTGTGATAACAACAACAACAACAATAACAATAATACTAATAACAATAACAGTGAAAATAATAACAATAATAATAACTTTCTTGTTTATTTCATTCAAACTTTTCAATGTTGCGGTCATTTCGACTTAATTGGCAACAAACTGTGAAGACAAAATAACTCATACAATAGCAAACAACAACACCATCAACAACAACAACAACAGCAGCAGCAACAACAAAAACGGCAACAAAAACAACATCATCAACAATATCAACAACATCAATGACATCAGCAACAACAACAACATCAACAACAACAACAGAAACAGCAACAACATCATTAACATCAAAAACAGCAACAACATCAACAACAACAAAATCTTACATTCAATTTTTTGCATAAAACTTTTAATAAAATATCTGAAGGAATTTAAATTAAAGAATGAAGGTGCGAAGTAATGGGAACCAGACTTTAAAACTGCATGTCTTGCACATGTACTGTACATGTCAATTCTATATAACTTCAAAGTCGTGTTGTCACAGTTGTTATATGTTGTTGATTTTGTTGTTGTTGTTGTTGTTGTCGTTGTTGTTGGTTGGATGGTTTTGGTTGGATGGTGTTGGTTGGTTGGTGATGATGTTGAATTTGCTGTTTATTTTAAATTATATTTAATGATGATGTTGATAATGTTGATAATGTTCTTGTTGTTGTTGATATTGATGATGATAGCGTTGTTTTTGTTGATGATGGTATTATCAATGATGATGATAATGATGATGATGATGATGGTGGTGGTGGTGATGATGATGATGATGATGATGATAATAATGATGGTGGAGGTGATGTTGGTAGTGAAGATGATGATAATAATGATGATGGTGGTAATTGTGGTGACGATAGTGACGTCAAACGTAATGAAGTCAATCGCGGTGACCGTCCGCAAAGTTTTTTTACTTAATTTTTTCAATTACATGCCCTCATTAGCTTCATTCA
>NW_008704501.1:3149303-3150167 GCF_000326865.2 Helobdella robusta
TTGTCGCCGTTGAAATGCCTGCATACGACACATCAATTTGTATTTCATCATCATCACCACCACCACCCCTATCATGACCATCCTCATGATCACCATCTTGTTCTTCATAATCATCATCATAATCCTCCTCATCATCATCACTATCACTACCACCATCATCATCATCACCATAATCATCATCGTTGTCACCACGGTGTGCCATCATCATTACGTTTTTAGTGTCATTTTACGACAATTTGAATGAATTCAATTTCGCCAGTCCGACTTTTTCAACGTTATTTCGGAGCAATTTAAGTTATGCTGCATTTCATTTCTCTCTTCATAATAAAAATGTGCGTGTGTGCGTGCGTGTGTATGTGTGCTTGCACGTACACGTGTTGGTTTATGCAGTTTGTATGTGCGTGTAGAGCGGAACCGGATATATTTTAGGCAGGACTCCACCCACAAGAACCAAACAGTAACCCCAGCACTGGATTGGATGAATTGGACGAAGAAATTTAAAAATAGTGCAGTAACGCAATAGAAATAATGCAGATCTATCTACGCTAAATAAATAAGCATATTCACTACTTTGTTAATCCAGAACCTCCTCTTGTAAATCCACCGAACCTGTAATCATCTATGTGCACGGATTTGCCTGTCTATGTGTGTGTGTGTGTGTGTGTGTGTGTGTGTGTGTGTGTGTGTGTGTGTGTGTGTATGCTTTTGTATGTGCGTTTATGGGTGTGTGTGCGTGCGTGTATGAGTGTACGTCTGTTGTATGCATACGTGTACGTACAACATGTTTATTAGCTGCCTTATAATGACTGAGATAATGATTATATCGGTCTCTAGATTATGATGACTGTGGGCTAGTTAAGATGA
>NW_008704501.1:3150217-3152142 GCF_000326865.2 Helobdella robusta
CAAATAAGCATTGTAACGATGCTCAGTCTTAATGATGTTATCACATGATGGTGATGATGATGATGGCTGATGATGTGAATGGTAATGATGATGATTGTGATGATGGTGACGAAGAGGATGAAGATGACGATGACGATGCCAACTAATTATGGCGCCATTAATGATGGTGACGTCATTTATGGTGGCGTCACAAATGAACGTCAGTGATGATGATGGTGATGATGATGATTGTGGTGGTGATGAGGATGGTGATAGGCAGCAATGAAAACTGCAAAATTGGTTATAATAGCATGGAAATTGAATTAAAAATTGAATTAAAAAATTTTTCTACAGCCATAAAGCCAGCAATTTTTTTCATTTAAAAATTCGAGAAGAAATTTTATTTAGTTCAACTAGAAATTGTTGGCTGGTTGGTTGGTTGGTTGGTTGGCTGGCTGGTTGGTTGGTTAGTTGGTTGGTTGGTTGTTTGGTTGGTTAGTTGGTTGGTTGGTTGGTTAGTTGGTTGGTTGACTGACTGGCTGTAGTAACAACACGAAGCCAATTTATTTCAAAAAATTTTCAACCGATAAGAAAACTAATTTTAAATAGTATTAGATTAAATTTAACACAAATACGTTACAACAGGATGATGAGAGTAATGATGATGATGATGACGACGTAAAAAACAAAAATGATGATGATGATAAAGTTTATTATGCCTATGCACTAAATGATGATGACAATGAAAACGCCATTATGATATTGATGACGTCGTTAATAAATAGCCAGTCAGCCAAAAACTTCCACTCAAATAGCCATCCTAAACAAGTCTTTACACGTTGCCATCTTGATGAATGACCATGTGAGGATTATCTGTGCAACTAATTATCCAATCAACCAACCCATATCAACCAAAGATATCATCCAATCAACCATCCCATATCAACCAAAGGTATCAACCAATCAACCATCCCATATTAACCAAAGGTATCAACCAATCAACTATCCCATATCAACTAAAAGTATCAACCATCCCATATCAACCAAAGGTATCAACCAATCAACCATCCCATATCAACCAAATAGTCAACCAAACATTACAATTACCAAGCTAACTAAGTAACATTTATTGTGTAGTAAAGGTGTATGCAAGTATAAACAAAAGATTTGTATTGAAGTAAAATGATGACACTGCTAATTTGTTTTGAACGACAAACAGGTAATTAATTTTAAATTTTCTGTGCAAGCCACGGCTTGAACAACTGAGGTCAGGTGACTATCTTAATCATTTTTTAATTCATTTTAAATCGTCGTTATTAACACTAAAGGTTAATAATGGTGAAACTACTGCCTCAAAATTTATTTGCGTGTGTGGTGCATATACGTATTACTTATTAACATACGCATGTTGGTTTGCTGGTATGTGTACATTTGTATATATTGCTATTTACAATATTCATAAATCAAATATATCGATATATTGAGATTCAACTAATGGATTCCGATGCATAGGAATTTCTTCGCTAAATATCGGAACATCGGTATTGGGAATATCCGATAATGTTAACAGATTTTTTTGTTCACTCCCGCTACCGATATATCTGTATACATTTTTTCAAGATCGGTATGGACATCGGAGCGTCCGCCCTTAGCAACCCGTTCCTAACCCCGCCCAACCTGACCTCACGAAGACATTACTGAGAGGTATTCAAGTGTAAAGATGATAAAAAAGAAAGAAAAACAAAAAAAGTATCGAGCAGAGAAAGAGATGAGAGGTAGGAAGCTGGAGACCTATTTGCTTTATTTATTTTATGTGCTGTTGTCCAGAGGCATTTGAAAATTTACATCCACATGCCCACATTTAAATGCATGAGCACATGAACGCTCCTCAATAAATGCATACAGAATGCCGACAAATAGATCTAGATACTTGGTAAGTAAAAGTT
>NW_008704501.1:3152192-3153844 GCF_000326865.2 Helobdella robusta
TGGATGTATGTCGTACACACAGATGCTAACAGCCCAGCAGACATAAACATGCAAATAGACAGATATACGTAGGTACATACAGAAACTCATGTGCATAAACGCGTACAAAGCAACTTTTGAAATTATATAAGAACTGGAGCACTATTAAATTAATGAAGATCAGTGTTTGTTCATATACGTACACCCACAGCGATGCATGCATTCACTTATGTGCATGCATGCATCGATGTGCATCTTTAAACGCTTCATTACCCTGCAAAAGAATGAGTTATTTAAAAAAAGTTCATTATAAACAAGCCTGCTTGCAAACGTCTACCTGCATAATTCCTACTACAACCAGGCAGGCATCCATGCAAACAGGCACGCGCACACGCACACGCACGCACATACAACCGCGAACAACGTTTTTATATAATTTATTGCGTAGTTAAAAGACAATTTTTGTAATGTCTTGCAGGGCATGGCATCTTCTAATGTGTACAAACAGCTTCCTGGATTGTTCTTCTTGTCGCCTAACAACTTTCTCATTTGAGTTCTAATGGGACAAAGGTGTTGATTTATTCTTCTACGCAAATTTACAATTTATATGAGTTTATTGAAAGTTTTCAACAGCAGGGAAAATTTTAAAATAACAATTTGAACTCACGCGATTAATAAAACAAGTTTGCATTTGTCAGATAAATATAAATTTCTAACTTTTCATACATCAGTTATCAACCATCAAACAAAATACCAACCGACCAACAACTTTTCCACCACCACCACCATCACCCAACAATGCAACGAACGCATACTATGCATGAGTTACAGCAGGATCCTATAAAACATAATCATCTTCTGTTTGCCTCTAAAAATAATAACAAACAAAATATCAGAAATGCAAAGGACCTAATATATAAAATATCAGAAATGCACAGAACGTACAGTCTGGCCGATGAGAAGCTGGTCCTTAAATTGTACGACTTTGAGCGGATGTTGAGATGTGGCGTACGTACGACTTTACGAGCTTACGTCGATAGGAACCCTACTTTAAGTGGACAATTTATTACGCTAAATCCGATAGGCTGACTTATGTCGGACATGGATTCCCTGTTTTATTGCTTAAAGAAGGCCATCCGCTTATTTATACACACGTGGCTTCCTGTGGCATCGCTCCCAATCAGACAGCGAGTTCATTTCATTCACTGCCTCCTTCACGCGCCTCATCATGGTTGGCAGACGAAAATAAATGTTCAACAAATACAACAATGTACGTTTTTGTTGCCTGGCGTTATGATCCAATAATAAATGTAAAAAAAAATTAACGAAAGAAGTAGTTGTATTGATTTTCAGATGCGAGGTAACATCTGAGCGAATGGCGCAATGATGGGATACAGGCACACCTGTTGTACAACGAGGCACACACATCAACACATGCACACACACATACACAAACCTTTAGGCAACACATGCACACAAATACGACATACATACAAACAACCCAAATATGCGAGCACATAAACACACACTTAGGCATGCATACACTTAAATATGCAAACATTTGAATACACTTGCACACACAAATACAAACACACACAAATACAAACACACACAAAAACAAGCACACACAAAAACACACTCACACAACACAGCACCAGCTTTATGTATGAGTC
>NW_008704501.1:3154460-3157161 GCF_000326865.2 Helobdella robusta
ATATCTTTAATATATCATATATTTTAATGTTCTACATAATGTAAGGATGTTTTTGTTCTTGTATGTGCCAGTGCAAATTTGCACATGTAGTGTGCGTGTACATTAGAGATGTTGGGCTGGATGCACCGAATAGCGAATTTGACCAGAGGCTGAATAGTTGATGCCTACACTAAGCCAAAACCGAAGATCAAATACCCAAAAATCCAAAAATTTGGGAAAAAAAATTTTTAGGATGAAAATCAAGCTATAGAAAAAATCAGCGAGCTAACATTCAATCTTTTGTTCAATTGTGGCGGTTTCAAGAACCACAACGGCCAAAATAACTTTCCCGCTAACCAACATGATCGCTAAAACGAAAAATAAGTTTTAATTATAATGTAGTGACGGTTTGGGCACTTGAAAATGGCCAAAGCAGGACCCCAGATTTTGGTCGAATGAAGGTTCGACCGGACAGAATGTTCTCTCAAAATGCTTTCCTCAACAACAACAACAAAATCATCAACAACAACAAAATTATCATCAACAACAACAAAATAAACAACAACAAAAAAAATCATCAGCAGCAACAACAAAATCACAACAACAAAATCATCAACAAAATCATCAACAACAACAGTAGAAACAAAAAATACACCAACAAAACATCACATCATTATGTTCTTAAGATGTTATATTGACTTGTTTATTGACTTGACTACACGATCATACAATTGAAACACGCATACAATAACTCGTTCAACGGCCGAAAAATTCAAAATAAAATCAAAACAGTTCATAAATGAAAGTGTAATAACAATGATAAGAATAATAATAATAAAATGATGTGATTAAGATGAATATAAATATATTTATTAATTAATGACACCGCCTGCTGAGGTATCAAAAGTATACAATTTTACAAAACATCTATCACTAGATAGATAGCATATCAATAATGAAAAATAACAATGAATAATATTGTTATTATTATTATTGTTGTTGTTGTGTTGTTGTTGTTGTTGCTACTGTTTTTTTCTTGTTAGAACAATTATTATTTTTATTATTATTGTTTTTATTATTATTATTCTTGTAATTTTTATTAATGATTACATTTGCCATCGTCAAAGGCAATAGAATAGTGCTTCGAGTTTAGTAAAAACCGTGAATGAATCCGATCAATGTAAAATAAATAATTAAATAAATAATAAAAACACAAAATAATAATATAACAACAATAATAATAGAATAATAATAATATAAAAACGTTATATATTCTGGTTAATTTGAGATTTAAATTTTTAATCGAGATAAAATAAAACCAATTATTTTATCACTTAACCGTCACCAGCTAGTCAGCCAGTCGGTTATATATAATACATACACATATATATATATGTGTGTATATATATATTTTATATATGTATATATATATACGTATATATATATATATATACGTATTCTCGTAAATAAATAAATCACCAACGTCGCTATCAATTAGATTGATGAACAACACCGGATTATAAATGCGCTTGTGTGTGTGTGTGTGTGTGTGTGTGTGTGTGTGTGTGTGTGTGTTTATATATATATATATATATATATCTTTTTGGTTCAGCAAACTGTTGTATATACAGTTATTAAGAAATATCACCGCATTTTCCGCATTGCTGAGTTTGTAAATAAGTTTTTCAATTTTTCGAGAAATTATTTTATCGATATTATTCAATTCATTCAAATTAATAATAAAATTAATACAAATATATATATATATATGTGTGTGTGTGTGTGTGTGTGTGTATGTGTATGAGTGTCTGTGTGTGCGTGTGTAAGTGAATGTGTGCATTTTTTATTTGACTGAGTGTCGTTATGAATGTGGGAGTTAGTGTGTTGTATATTGCGTGCGTTGTGTTGTGAGTGAGTATGTGTTTGCATGTTTGCGTGTGTGTATGTGTGTATATTTGTATATGTGTGTAAGTATCTTTTTTAACTATGTTCTTAAGTTTGAGTTAATGTATGTTGTCCGTGCGTGCGTGTGTGTGTGTAGCTGTTTTGATGAATTAATTGAGGTATCGGGTTACGATCATTACAAGTAGTCTGTTTGATGCACCGTTCCGTTATTACATCACCTTCCGTCGTCCTCACATCACATCAAATCACATCAGCACTACATTATATCCTTTTTTCATTTTAAAATATATTACCACTGCATTATAGACCCACCATCATCACATTACAATTGATAACATTACAACACATCAATGTTTTGTATATTGTATGTGAAAACTGACCAGTCCATTAATGTAATGAGACCAATTAGTGTTTCGATGTACGCTCTTCTGCGTGTGTGTCTGCGTGTGTGTATGTGTTTGTGTGTGATGACAATTTTATTTAAAATCGGATTTTTCGTAATTTTGCTCTGTTTGTAAGTTGTTGTTGCAATTGTTATGGTTGTTGTTGTTTTTGGTGTTGTTTTTGGTGTGGCTGTTGTTGTTTTTGATGTTGTTGTTTTAGTAAATTTTAATGTTGACGATTGCGAAAATTTGTTTGTAATGTTAACGATATTTTAATGACGAAACCAATGATATTTTTAATGTGTTTGTTGATGTTATGAGTGACGTGTTGATGGCGTGTTTGTTGTATAGTGTGTTTGTTGGTGTGTTTGAAGTGTACGGTGGTGGGTTTTTGTGTGTAATTTGTTTGCTGCGTGGTTTGTTTGTTTGTTGTG
>NW_008704501.1:3157211-3192854 GCF_000326865.2 Helobdella robusta
TGGTGTGTTTGTTGCATGTTGTGTTTGTTGTATGGTGTGTTTGTTGCATGTTGTGTTTGTTGTATGGTGTGTTTGTTGTATGGTGTGTTTGTTGTATGGCGTGTTTTGTTATGTTTGTTGTGTGTTTGTGGTGTACAGTATGTGGTGAACGATACTGACACACATCTAGCAGCACAATAAGAATTAGCATATCAGATAAATATTAAAAAAAAATTATAAACTTCATTTCGCTTATCGTTTCTGGATAAGGACATAATTCGAAAATAAATTGAAATAAAAAATACACGCAAACAGTTGCCCAGTTCAGCATGCTATGACTAACGACAAACTTAGAATTAAACAAATAAAAATAATTAAATAATAAATTATTTATATATACATATATTATTTTATTATAAGTTGTACATATATGATATACAAGCTGTATATTTACATATATTGTACGCACACACGTTCGTAACATTCAACAAGTAGTATAAATGCAGTCGTCAACATACAATGCATGCTCTGTGAAATGAATGAAATGTATAAAGTTTTGTTTTCTGGTCCTGTCTGTGATCTTACTTTCAATGTTTTTGTCACTAAAATTTTATACTTTGTTGTGTAAATAATTTTTATTTCTAGCAACGAATGTTTGAGGATATGAAACCATGTTTTTAGTGGTCGTCTTGCTATGGATAACACCATATTCTGCTGGTTAGTGAGAGTCCTTTCTGTTTGTTTTTTAATTATTTTTTTGAAATATTTACTCAGTAAAACTGAGGCTCTGTATCTTGTGATGATGTTGTTAACTAAATTAACTGCAGGCTACAAATTTTGTTATTATGTAAGTAAGGGTGTATAAGCGATGGGATTTTTAAGAAAATCAAATGAACAAACAAGTTGTTGACGTTTGAGTGATTTATTTAACAATTTCTCTCGCTCTTATTAATTAAGATGTGCACACACACACACACACACATTTATTTATTTTAGGATCCATTTAATGAATCTTTTACGTTTATTACATTTTACATGCATTGGATCGTGGTCTGTGCCATGACATGATTTAATAAAATAAAATTTTAAAAACATTTAATTAATTAATATTTAATTAAATGAAACTTAATAACACGTGGAACAAGTTTCTCCAATATAATTTACAGTTTTAAATAAATGAAAACTTATGAATTCGAACGAGGTGACACTATGACTATTATTAAGCAACTTTTGCTTGTTTTTTAATTCCCCGTTTGATCGATAAATGCCTTTTAGGTGCACATTATAAAATTGAAATTGTTTTCTTTGTTTCTATTTATTTCGTTCTTATTAGGAAAGAAATTAGTTTAGAGGAGTTTTTTGTGGTGCTTCATGGTCTGCTTATTATCATTTAAGTATGACGTCATCAAAATACAAACATCTAACGAACTCGTTTTGGGTTATGTACCTATCAATATTTTATTTCGAGATCTATGCAGACATGCCCAAAAGCAAAGATAATACAATATAGTACGCCAAAGGACGGTTATCTTTTTTTTCTCTACTCACAAAGTAATGAAGTTAAAAAAATTTATAACGGTTGCATTTGTTGGAAAATAAATGTTTGCTAAAATATTTTTTTTCTACATAGTCATCCATCTTACCTTCTCAATCCTGACTTTCTAACTTGCTCATTTCCGCGTCTTCTGCTGCTGCCACTTCCGTTCTGCTGATTGGTCTCTGAATCTTTTTGCTGGCCGTTTTTTTGGAAACAGTTTTACATTTTGAAACTGCTCATCAATATTTTTAACGTGGGTTCGATTCAATTTCATGCTGATGATCATCATCTACGTTTTCCACCACGCAAAATAAGAAATGCCGATATTTCATATTAGTGATTTTTATTTATTAAAATAAGAATTACTGAAATGAAGCATGTCATTATGACGATTATGTGTTCAAATTTTTTATAATGGTCACTGATTGGTGATGGATTGATTCATTCATCTTTCGTTTTATATCACCGTTAGAGCGCTATGACATACATGCTGAGAATAACTGGGATTATTTTATTATTAATTTAATTTAACTTTTAAATAGTATTTACTTAAATTTCCTTCATAAAAATTTTTTCAAATTTGATGTTTTATGTAGTCTGCTAGCCTCCTTTTTTTTTTTTATAACATTTTAATAACCGGACACGGCCTATATTTAGTATAACAACGATTGAGAAAGTTATTTTTAGCTCGTACGTTAGCTCAATTTTGATGTTAAAATTGGTAGTTGTACTTTTAATCTTGATTTTCAAAGAAACTTTTTAAAACAATCTTGTCTTGATCTTGACTACTCATCTTGTCTCAACAACAGTCAACTCAGACAACGTCATCATGTCACTCACAACATCCCATCTAGCCTGGGGGATCATCTTCTTTTCACGCACTAATTAAATTTTTAAAATTCGTTTGCAGGCTAATAAATTTATCTCTCTCTCTCTCTCTGTTTCCTGTTTCTATCTAAAGTATTTTGTTGTTTCGTTTTTTAAATATTATAAATATAAATAAATACTTTAATAATATTTGATATATATTTATATATATATTTATATTAGATTAAATTTTTAATTAATTGATAAATTGTTGTTAAATAAGCCATAATATAATATAATCAAGCATGATCTATATTCTATGTTACTATGTGTGATTGCTCACAGTGAGTGTATGGTATAAACTATAAAATGGTAACATTAGAAGATAAGATGTAAATTATAACAGCACTATGAAAATGATAAACTGACTTTGTCAGAGATAAACTCAGACTGGCAATGCTAAACAAACATCAACCAATTTTTTTTATAAATTAAGATAAAAAAGTTGAATGTTATTAGATTGAGACATTATTAAATAAAGTAAATTTTTTATTTTATTGATCACTGTTTTTAGAAGAATAAGTGAGAGAGGGAGTATTGATTGTGTTAATTATTTCAAGTATATATCTAATTTTTCTGTAATGTTGGAAACAAAATGCAATTTAATTGCTTTGAAGTTTCATTTATCTGTCAGTCATCAGTAAATAAGAACTTTCACTGAAAAATTAGAGGCATTGTGATGTGTATTTCTTCAATCAATCATTCATTTAATTTCATTGGTAACATTGTATGTGGTTGGTCCATTGTTGTAGGTGTTGCATGAATGTTTCATTAGTTAGATTAGAGTTTGTGGAATTTATGTCTCCAATTTTTTGTCAAATGCTAGCTTTATGTCTGGTACTTTTGTACTTAATAAACATTGAGTTACATAAATTAAACTGTGAAATGTGATAGATGGATGGATGGCTATCAAAAGACCACACAAACAAAATTGGTTGATTGCTTGAATTTTATGCATTTGCGATTATGTACATACAAAAAATATGTCTCTGTGTGTGTATGTGTGTGTGTGCGTCGGCGCTTGCATTTTGTTTATGTTTTTTAACATTTAAACTACAATGCATTTGACAAATTTGTAATTTTAATTTGAATGAAATTTTTCTGATCCCGCGTCGTTTGTAGTTTTACTTGAGTTTCAGAAATGTAGATGTACATAAAATGAACAATTTGTTTGTACAGCCTGACATATCATTTGATACAGGTGGCTTGAGATTAAGTGGAGGGTGATCGGCAAACGTTTCATGGGTGGAAAGTTTTGAAACATTTCCATATCTTTCATATTTATGAACAGAGTAACATGTTATTAGTGCATGGAGTTGGATGCACATGAACAGGAGTTTGTATTTGCTTGAGTGATTTTTTAACATTTGGTGTTTGTAGGGCACGTACCTGCGCCTAGTCTGAGCTTCCCTCCAAAACTATTCTCGTCAGAAATTTGTTTTAATCTGTAACTAAATTTTTAAATGCCGATATTATAAATGCTAATTACTGATGGTTGTTGGTTATTGAATTGTTTTCGAAGACCACATGTTTGAATAAGTTGCATTTGATCATGTTTGATCATAGAGCAGAATTGCAACAATTATTATCAGTATCCGACTCCGAGTAAAAATTTCAGACCCCGACTCCGAGTTCCTAATTCCAAAAAAAATTTAAACTTTTGCATCATAATTTCATCTTATTGTCATTTTAAAATAATAAATACGTAATAAAACATGTTAATCAGTAAATGTAATTGATTTTCTCAGTAAAATTACTTTATTTTTATGTTTTAAAACATACTGAAAAAATTTTCAACTTTTGTATCATAATTTCACCTTATTATCACTACTAAATAAAAAATACTTTAGAAAACACTTAAAATAAGTCAATGTAATTGTTTTTCTCAGTAAAACTATTTTATTTTTATGTTTAAATGGTGAAATAAAGTTATGTGGTTTTATTCACATTACAGTATTTGAGATGATTGCTTATCGCTATATTATATTTATCCTCTGAAGACACAATCTTGAAAATTTTTAAAAAATTTAAAAAAAATAAATAACATTTTCCGTAGTCGGATAAACAAAATTCCTTACAAAATTCCGACACCGGCCAAAATCTCCGACTTGAACACTCTGATTGTCATAACTTTGCTGTTCATTTGTTCACTGCGTCATTGAGAAATAGCCGTTCGCCACGAATGCATGGCACGCTTAAACTTTCGAATCAACGAAATGTGGCTGTTGCGTTGTAGCACCTAATAAACGTTAATGACAGCATGAAATGATTTGTCTCACACAGATGCCTGCAACCAATCTTACTCTGGAAGGATAACTAACGGAGTCATAAAAAGTTTCAACTATCCATTCGATTACATAAACAACCTCAGCTGCACATACAAGTTCTACTTCAGTGATGCCCAGTACACGACTTCTAAAAAAATTTGTTTCAAAACGAGAAGGTTTGATCTGGAGAGGTCGATTGCGTACTGCACATTCGACTACTTGCAGATTGAGGACAATAAATACTGCGGCAGGGGTCTGTGGCAGAAGGGACTGTACGACCCGAAGCAACCAACGTCATCATTGTGGGTCAACAACCTTTGCTGTGAGATTTTTTTCATTTGTAATTTCGTTGTCATTGAAAAGTTAAACATTTATTTAATAAGTGAATGCCTGGAATTGATATCTTAAACATTTACCTCGATGCATTGGAGGTCTTATAAATTATATATAAAGTTAAGAGGCCCAGCAAATATTTGTTCTGCACTTCAAATGTTTGACATGATACATGGATTGATATGTGCATCTACATGTTAGCATCTACATGTGTGCATGTATGTACCTGTATGCATTTATGTTGTATGGGATGGGGTGGCAGAGGCAATAAATATATTTGTTATTAAAATTCTCTCTTGTCAACCGGCTCACACAGTTTCATCTAACACGGTAATGTATACACATATCGTATGATAATGTACAACATTTTATTAGGGTCAGCCATCAATCACAATTATTTTTAGAAGCTTTGCAATTTTATTTGGTTCAATAAATTTATTTTACAAACATGGGTGTTTCTGTTATGCAATCTTTAATTCTATATATTATATATTCAAATTTTTTGTAATGTCGGAAAGGCTTATGTGGATTCAGCTTCAGCTTAAAATAATTAATTTGAGTTCCTTAATATCTAATTATATTCCATCAACAAACTAAAAATATGTTGATAGCGTGAGACCGAGTGAATGATGTGAGGCATGTATGAAATAGGAGGGCTTGTGAGGCACTGCACAGACACGCACTTCATTTTTATTCTTCCTTCTCCGCTTATCCTCCCTGCGTTGAATAAATATTTTTATTAGGATTAAGGCTGGATTAATACCTTAATGCATTCAATTAGTTTTACTATTGTTCTGTTAGGGCAGGCAGGCTGGTGTTTGCTCTGCATTTAACCTGTTTTGTCATTTATTGCCAGAATACCGGTCTTTTCACACCACTATCATCATCATCATCGTCATCACACGATCATCATCATCCCACCATCGTCACCATCATCCCATGTTCATCATCATCATCATAATTCAAATCTCCCTTGAGAAGTATGTTGAAATAACAGATATCAGACACAACTTTGAAAGACACTCGCAGCTATTTTTAAATAGTTTCAGAGTTCGTTTGAGTTTGTGGTATGTTTGTGGCGTATGATCTTTTGTAATACAAGTCTTCTTGAAATATTTCTTCATTAAATGTGACCAGGGAGCCTGAATTATGTGGAAACATTCGAGTTGAAGTTCGTGAGTGACTCAAGTGTGGTCGGGGCAGGATTTTATTTTGAGTACAGCATCATCAACAACACCACAGACTTCTCCCACCAGTATCCAGGTAGGTCTTAACATTCACCTTCACATCATTGCTTTGTTTGTGCTGTGTTGGTAGGGGTACATTTTTTTAAAATTTTATTTAATTGTATCATAAATAGAATTTAGAATGAATTTAAATTGAAAAGTTTATACTCGAATATGTTTTAAAGAGTGAATATTTTATTATACTAGAAAGCATTTTTGTAGGTGACACCATCAAAAAATTTGATCTAAATGTGCACAAATTTTATTTTCGCCTTAAAACTTCTTACAATATCAACTGATATTGCATGCATACGTAGTTAATAAATGAATAAATAAAATTATATCTTATCAGATTCAAAGATTGATAAATAACATTTGTGCATAAAGACACACAACACACACACACACTCACGCACACACACACATGCATTTATTGTATACACATATACAGATATAGAGCAGATATCTGTTGATCAGATAAGTACGTTTGTGTGTTTTTGTGTCTGCTGTGCCAGGCAAGTTTAACCTGAATAAATCTATTTAATGTTAAATTAGCGTGGTTTAGCAAAAATAACATTCAAGTCACAGTGAGATTCAATTGTGTATCACAACAATGTGGCTCTTTGTTATGACTTTTTCTCATGTTCATTTCTTCGCTTTCACACAAATTTTTTTTTTCATATATTTACTTGAAATTTTATATTTCAATTTTCTAAACTGTGCTTTGTCAGAATGTCATGAAAATTTCGTTCAGTTGTGTTGTATTTCACTCATGCAGACATGCAAATAATAACAAACTATTCATCCATTCATTATCCGTGCATCCATTCATCATCCATTCATCATCCATTCATCATCCATTCATCATCCATTCATCATCCATTCATCATCCATTCATCATCCATACATCATCCATACATCATCCATTCATCATCCATTCATCATCCATTCATCATCCATTCATCATCCATTCATCATCCATTCATCATCCATTCATCATCCATTCATCATCCATTCATCATCCATTCATCATCCATTCATCTACCATCCACCCATCCGTCGATATCATCTATCAACATCACCATTGATGTTTTTCTTAATGATTCAGTATTGTTAATTTGATTATACTGGTGTATGAAGATAAGAATTTGAATAATTTTTTTCGGTAACATTTAATAGCATGGGTCTTTGTCGTAATTTTTCAGAGATATTTTACAATAATGAATTATGATTCATTTCAGCTTAAAAAGTAGCTCCATAGTAGCTCATACAGCTCAGTTGTGCGTATGAATCTGTTAAGTTTCATTTTTGCAATCTCATCTGCGTGCTGATATTTACATAACCTTTTCAAACAACTTCAACTTTTCTATCTAACTTTTAATACTCAATGATCATATACAAACAAATCGGCTATGAGAGTGCCGAAAGAAAGAAGGAAGGAAAGAAAGAAAGAAAGAAAGAGATAAGAAGCGGAAGAAAGAAAGAAGCGGAACAAAGTGAAAGGACAGAGAGAGAAAGGACAGAGAGAGAAAGTAGGAAGAAAGAAGATGAAAAAGACTAATGTAGGGACTGTAAATCTCCTACTTACAATCCTGAGGGATGAGCGTTGGTTAGCTCTAAGTGCGTGTAACACATCAACAGCGCAGTTTTCTTATGACGCAATATTAATTCCGAGACAAATGACAAAAGGTTTATTTGCACGCTCGCATATCCTAGCGCCATCAATATTATTATCTAATAGAGCCTCAACAAATTGACAGTTTTATGGAACAGTCATGTTCCACTGTTAGCATAACTGCACTTCATCAATCTCCAAGTACCTGCCTGTAAATCACTTGCATTATTTTATGGTTCGTTTGCCCCATCCAATTGCATTCGTTACGACGACGATTCAGGATGGGGGACGAGGATAGGATGGTAGGACTGCGAGATGGTGTGCTGGTTGAGGCGTCTGTCTGTCTGGTCCTTCTCCTGCACTGACTGGGTTCAAAAGCAAAATGAATTTGGTTCATATGAACTCTGTGTGTTTTCCAGATCTTTTTGGAATTAATTGAATGAGAAATAATAATAATTTCTGTCCTCTTCCGCTCTCTGTCTACCTCTCTCTCTCTTTTTTTTTCTTTCTTTTTCTCTCTCTCTTTCTCTCGTTATATATATATATATTATATATATATATATAATTATATATATATATAAACACTTCAAACGTGAAAATATATCTTCCATATCTCTATAAATTCTTGCAAATAGCGTGCAATGTATGTAGTAAAATATGATGTTTTCACCCAGGTATGCGCACATACATACACTTATACCAATTGCGTGTGTGTGCGTGTGTGTGCGTACGTGTGTGTGCGTACGTGTGTGTGCGTACATATACGCATGATATATGAAGGTTTGCAAACACAAAACTGACGTTCATGTTTAATTGATACGTGCATACATCAAACAACAGCCAGCCACACAGAGCTCATACTTCATGTAAACATTAGTCACACTTCATACATCACCTATTATCACTGACAAGACCTTTTAAAATATTTTTTTATGTCATCACTACAATATAGTTCAGCAGCAGTCTAGCTTGCGAATGTAACGATGTAACTTGCGAATGTAACTTGGAAATGTAACAACATATATCGTGTCATGTATCATCAGTTTCTTTGCCTCCGCATTTTAAACAACATCTTTTCTTTAATTTATGAAGCGTTAATAAATTTAAACGAAATTTGTAAGTATATTAAATGATAGTGAAAAATAAAATTAAAAATGAATTTATTATGTTTGAAATAATCTCCGACGTGGCTCTAAGTGTAGCGTAGAGTATGATGAGCTTATACAATTGGTGAGCTGGTTGCTCATCTGTTTCATGAGATGTCTCTTCAGTTGAATGGCATACTCAGTTCATTTTTTTTCTGTTTTGAAAAATTTTTGGAAAAATTTTAATTAAAATTTCTTATCAATATTGTTGATGATGTCGTATCAAGGATTTTTACGGTGTCTTACATTTCATGCATGGAAATCATTTGTCTTGAATTAAGCAATGTTTTTTATAATATTACAATTAACTAACTTACTAACCAACCAAACAACTAACAAACAAACGAACTATCCGATCGATCAATCAACCAAACAACCAACTGACAAACCAATCAACTAACCTGTCCAGGTAACTGCAGTAATGGTCAGTGGATGTGTTTCAACCGCCGGTGCATTGACGCCAGCCTCACCTGCAATGCATTCGACGACTGTGGAGATGGCTCTGATGAAACTTATTTGCATGCCAGGTGTCCACCAGGTGAGTAGGCTTCATGTTGTTGTTGTTGATGTTGTTGATGTTGTTGTTGTTGTTGTTGGTATTTGTGATGCTTTTGATGATGGTGATCGAAGTTGCTTGCTATGACGTCAAATGCCATTGTTGCTGCAACAGTTTGTTTAGTCTCAACTCAATTGGTCTGGTCTCGAGGTATTGCTTAGTGGGGTACTAGGATGGATCAAACAAAACAGATAGTTGTATTCATTGTATAAATTTGATTTTGAAACCATCAAAGGAACCAACAGCAAGACTGAGAACGATGGCAACAACGACAACAACAACATCAACAACAGCAACAACAACAACAACAATGCCAATACTGATCCTCCTCTAGTAGCTTGTGAACACCAGTAGGTTAATTGCATATGTCTTCTTGCTTATGCATCATTCGCTACTACTACAATAAATAACATAACACTGCTTGTTGCTTGTGCTAATTCAGCAATTACTTTCACACTATTTTCTCCCATTGATTTTTGTCACCTGTTTTTGATGGATATAACTTTTTTTTATCGTAAATATTGATTGGTGACATTTTTTTATTGTTGTTGTTACTCCCCACGTTGTATTGGTAAATATTGTGGCTATTTATTAGAAAATTTCTGTTTAATAAAGGTTAAAGGTTAAAGGTTACTCTTTCTTTTGCGCTTGCTTGTTGTTTAGTATGATAATTGTTCAAAAATTGATGTTCATTCACTGTGATAGTTATTAAAAAATTAATGTTAAGTTTAGCCAAACAACATCCTCTTTAAAAAAAATCTTCAAAGAATCTTTTAATTCTGAAGTTATAATTAGTCTTCAGATAGTAATTCAGCGCATCCCTCTTTAATTAAGAAAGCAATTACTTTAAAATAAATAGACTTACATAATGAGGCACCTTCAGGCCTGTAAAATGTGTTCATGTGTGTGTGTGTCTGTGTGTGTGTGATTGTCTGGGTGAATTACATTTGCTTAACCTTGGCTCAATGCTGCCTATTATTTGTAATTACATCTTGTTGCTACTCTATCTTTCTTCTCTTTCTTCTTCCTTCAGTTGATTGCATCAACTTTCTTTCACACACATCAGTCACAGTCACAGCAGCAGCAGAGTGAGATGACTTATGAATTTGTGACAGAAGATGAGATGTTAATGTTTCGGCTCCACTGTTTTCTGTAATATTATTAATATAGTTGTTCATGTTGTGTGTGTGTATGTGTGCGTGCGTGTGTGTGTATGCGTGCGTGTGTGTGTGCGCGCGCACACACGTGTAGATGCAGTTATATGTATGAATGACGGGGGTTCGCATATTTTCTTATTTTCTGGTTCCGCGTTCTTTTATTGTGATCATTTCTGATCATTTCTTCCACAAGTCACTGTCCTCATGTGGCCAAATAACATTCAAGTGAATTAACCAGGAAATAATACAATTATTTTAGCCTAATGCCTGCTCCACTACTCACTAGTCAGTTAACTTTTTGAGTGTTTACATTTGTTATGTATGTGAATGCAAGCTTATGAAACATTCAACGACGCATTTGAAATGGATGTTGGCTTGGTGCAGTTCATAATGAGATATGTCAAAACATAACTACATGCGTGTATTCGCTCGTAGATTATTACCTCTTTGCAAACATGCCATGGTAAACATTAGTTATTAATAAATTGAACAAACACAGTTGTTGTTTTTCTGTACCAAAGATGAATTAAATAATATTTATATTACTGCATATTTGTTTGTGCATCTTCGGTTCTATCATCATGATGTTTTCATCATCGAGACGATTCGTCGGTTGTGTGAAAGTCTGTTGAGTTGGTAGTGATAATGTAGTTCAGGATACTAACATTCCGCATTGATGTTGAGTTGGCTCCCAAGAGAATCCCATCAATCCTGCTGACTCCACTTGCAGTTTGCATGCCTCTGTCAGACGTCTACAGCGACCATCCGATGATGAAACACTGTTCCATGTGCTGTACTATACAGTGTATGTACATGAAGCAGGTTGTTCATGAAACATCATATCAACATCTTCTCTGTCTTCTTCGCACCTCTTCCATAGTTGAATGCGTGTGTGTGTGTGCGTGTGTGTGTGTGTGTGCGGGCGTGTGTATGTGTGTGTTATCCGTTTGTTTTATAGCAACACGACGCACTTGAACGAACACACACCTGTTTGTTTGCAAGTTTCTCAGGGTGGAGTGTTTTTTATTGTCCTGTCCATCAATCAGTCCCACTGCTCCACTCATCTATCCTCTTTTACTTTTTTATATAAAAGTTTTTATATAAACGTTGGGTACACAGATGCTTATGCGTGTGTGTGTGTGTGCGTGTGTGTGTGTGTGCGTATGTGTGTGTGTGCGTGTGTGTGTGTGTGTGTGTATAAAACTCCTCAGTGTAACGTCTTGTTGATCTCATTCTCAATTTCAAAAACACTTGTTCAGCTCAGATCATGTTAAGTTTCATGAACAATTTATGCTACGCGCATGCACATTTTCATTAAGGTGAATGTTTGTACTGCTGGGGTACACACGCACGAACACACGAACACACACACACACGCACACAGTTGTGCACTTTTATTTGTTTGGCAAACATATGCACACCATTTATTATGAATGAGTAATCTGACTTAGGTTGGACTATGCATATGAGAAACATTTAATTATGTATGTGCTCGCACTTAAACTATTGCACCCAGTTTTATCCTATTTACATTTTGCGATAGCAACCTTCATACATTTATATAAGGACCTATCCTGCAATTGTCCACACCTCTTCCATGCTTGCTTGCATGCTTGACCATGCCATTACATATTGTGTGTGTTAGTAATAGTATGTGATGCGCGCGTGTGTTGTGTACGGATGTGTGTGTGTCTGTGTGTGTGTACGTATGTATGTGTGTGTGGGAGTGTGCGTATGTATGTGTGTGCGTGTGTGTGTGTTGTGGATGGTGGTGGGTGTAATCATTATCTTGGTAAATAAATTTCATCGCCTCACTCATATTGTTGTTATCATTATTTACTAACCCAAGTGATGTTAATAAAAACTGCAACAACACTAACACCAACCTGACAACTGCCACTACCAGATTGTGTGGCGCAAGTACGTGCGACGTAAGGATCGATGGAATGAATGTAATGAAGGACATAAGCTCAACATTTTTCCAAGGTTAGAGAGCCTGAAGATGAAAAATTCATTTCAGTTTGTTTTCCCAATGCAACGATTGCTATAATCATCATCTTCATCATCGTCATCATCGTTATTATCTACGGTCCCCATCATCATCATCCTTCCTCTCATCATCATCATCATCAGCAGCAGCAGCAGCACTTGAGCGTTTGATTTGCTACTCTAACAACATTTCCCACATTATCACCACCGTTTCATCTCTTTGTTATCTCAAGCAATGTCTTTGTCTCATTTTAATTCTCATTAGTATTTGATTGTAATCAAGGGAAAAAATATCACATACGCATACGTATTTGCATACATACACGCATACATACATACACGCTCACACACACACACGCACAGACACACACACACACATGCATACATACATACATACATGCACACACATACAGACAACAGCACCTCGTTGAAAACAACATCGAGCCTTTCATACATGAACATAACGCGAATGAGGAGGGCGACGTCCGACACCCTGCCCACACACTCCTTCTGCTTTTCCTTCTGGTACCTGTCCACGGGCCCCCCGTTCAATGCCTCAATTGAAGTGTACGTCCGAACATCAGGTGACCTGAGGCCGCAGTACACTCAATATCTATCCCACCGACCGAACGCTGCCGACTGGACATCAGTTCAGTTGGACTTGAAGGACGTATCGAACAACGTTGAAGTCGTCCTCAAGAATGTCTTACAGCCGGCAGACAGGGGTACTGCTCTCAGTTCTAACATGATCTTCAAGTACTTCAGCATTGCGGAAGGGATGTGCTCGAGAAGTGAGTTTCAATTCAGCATCATCAGTCTTCTCTAGTGATTTTTCTAAATTTTTCCTTACTTATTTGCACTGTTGATGCTTGTGACGTTAATGCTCTCCTCCAATGTAATGGCTATGAATATCTTAGTGGGAAACTCAGAAGTAATTGATGGCTTTATATTTTTATCCTGACAGTTCCTTTATTAAATATGCATAAGGTAAGTATCATTACTTCAAAGTTAATGAAATAAAAGTGAAGTTGCAAGAATGAAAGAAACTTTTGATTGTTTTTTTTGGTTTTCATACGTAAAAATGTCACGAGAGGTTATGTGTGGTGAAAGTTATCTCTTGCACAGCACTGCACTGCACAACACACAGGTGTGCTGTCGTGCGTCTTCGTTTCTGACTTGTGTGCATGGAGTTCTGGCCTGCTGGATGGTGTGGCCAGCGATATCAACGACATCATTTCACAGCAGCAACGACAAATCGACGCTACATGGGTGTATTTCTTTGACACTTCAGGTTTATGTTGCATATTACCTTTCTTACTTGTTTTTTCTTCTTTTCTTTTAAAAAGAAACTGAGTTTACATTTTAAAATTGTTTCCCCACGTTTTAAAATTTTGGCAAAATAATTGAATTAGAGATCATTTTTCAACGTGGATGTTTCCAGCCAGTTTCCTTTTCTAATGGAGAAGGAAAGTGAAAGGCCACTGTCAAAATAGTGGCTTGAAGCATATTGGTTTCAATGTATCGAAAACGTATCGCGTAGTTGTAAATGATTCCTAAATGATTGCATCTACAACATCAGCATCTCAGCAGACATTTTCTTTTGTATTAAACACAGACGTCCACCATGGCTTCGCTCATCTGGCATTGAGTCAAGCCAGAACTTCTAGAGGATTGCTTATCAGTCCATTGTTTTATTTGTATTACAACAACAACAACGATAACAACAACAACAACGACGATGAAAACAACAAGGACGACAACATCGTACAACATCTTTACTTGAAATATTATATAAAAACCAGGAATGACAGTAGCGGTCGGTGTTATTTTAATGTCTACTTGTTGAAACTGTACAACTCGGATGTTGTGCTGGTGATGGATGGCGTTGAAAGTACTGTTACAGACAGGTGGCACACCATACATCTTCAGATCACACAAACCGTCCCTTACCAGGTAGTTTTGTATTCGTACATTCTACGTGTGTCTATTGTGTATGTGTGTGTGTTTTTGTGTGTACTGCGTTGCAATCTGTGTTCATTTTCTGCACATATGCAGTGTTTGTGTATTTATTACAATTTTTAGTTTACATGCAAGAGTTGTGGTCTTTAATTAAATAAGTTTTGAAATTAATAATAATTTTTAATTGTAGATATGATCCAATCAGATCGTAATAATTATTAATCGTAATAATAATTAATAATTTAATGATCCAATCAGATCGTAATAGAAGGTTTGGGTAGCAAGTGCAACATCTTTGTGGAGGAAATATATCATGGTGACGAGGAGAATCCACGTCTTGAGAGTCTCTTAGGTTAATAATATCCATCTGATCTGATCTGATCTGACATCTATCTAATCTAATCTAATGACACTTTCAAAAATATATCGTTTTCTTTTTAAACAATTCATAAAAGTTTTTCGTTTGCATGCCAGTGCAGAGGAATCAAGAGTTTATTGGCGTTGATGCAAGTGTGTGAAAATTTTAAGAACTGCAGAATATTTCTTCACTCAGATCGAACTGTCTTAACAAGGACTACAACAACAATTCCACCAACCGTTGCCTCGTCGACGTCCTCACGAATTCCTCCAACAACATCCAGCATTATCAGCAAGTCGACGTCATCATTCAACAACAGCAACAACAACAACACTAAAAACAACAAAGCATCTTGTCTGCCATCTGTCGAGAGAATGTGTGACAACATGATGGGATGTTTCAAGTTGGAAGAAATGTGCGACGGACAAAACGACTGCGCTGATGGGTCCGACGAACACAACTGTCGAGCAGGTTTGTTCGTTCGTTCGTTCGTTTGTCTGTTTGTGGCATTCATGGCTCATATTTTAAACAAAATGAAAATATCCAATGCACTAATTTTAATGCTTGCGGTATATAAAGTTTTCCTCGGTTAACTTAACTGCACGCCTCCTGTTGTTTATATTTGGCAGTGCCAAGTGGAAGGTTGGGCTCATTGAACGATGGCGGAATAGCTGGCATTGCAATAGCCGGTCTCTTGATTGTCACAGCACTGGTCATTGCGTGCTGTCTGATCTGCAGACGATGCAAGCAACAGCAGAAGGACGGAGGCAAACAAAAGAGACAACCGAGTCCAACTGCTACCATACTACAACAAGTTTGTATATATACACCAATATTCGAATGACGATAGGGTAACAGAGGAGTGAGAACCTAATCAAGACGAATTAGTGTTTTGATAAGAGATTTTAATCATTAAAAAGAGCAGCGAACTATTTTACCGATGTAGAATTTTACCAAATTTTTAGCTAAATTTTATTTGATATACTTTGTTTAAATTTGTCTGAAATTAGAAATTTCACTAATAAACAAAACGAATATTGCAGATGTTCAAACTACCAAGGAAAACGAATGCAGACGAAAACTGTAAGAAATCTCACCCCTCCCGATCTCCGCCCCCCTCCATTGCCGACTTACAGAGATCTCCAATCAGGAGGAGTCAACTCTTGGGACTCGCCAATCCTAATCTAGGCAACGGTTTCACTAGCAAACAGATTGCTTCGTTTGATGAATTCAACAATGCTAGTAACAGCAGTTCCCTAGTTAACAATCAACACAACGGACCAAGAAGTGCATCGGTCGAAGATGGCACCGCAAATATGACGAACTCGTCATCGATGACAGGGAGCGAGGGCACGTTAGAGTTCCCCTGCTACCCTCACCATCCACATCAGAACATGTTTCAGCAACAAGTTCTGTTGAATCACATCGCCACTTCGAAACAAACTCCACAGTCGCATCAAACAACTCGCAAAAGTTTCCTCAAGCTGCCCGCTCATTTGAGCCATTTCTTCGAAGGCTTGCCATCCGACCGAACATTCGATCATCACATATACGAGGAGCCCATGTATGTTAGCTATTCCACTCGAGGTGATAGCTTACTGGACAATCAAAACGACGTATCATCATCGTCATCATTCTCATATAGAACATCTCCATTAAGTGCTAATAATTTAACAAACACGCACAACAATCACAACATAAAAACCACCGACGACTTGAACAGCCATTATAAAAACGTTAAACAAATAAATTCTGTACATAGGAACAACAACAGAAATAATTTTAACAACGTGAACAATAACGTGCCTATAGAAGTGATAAGTTCAATATCATCAGGTGCATCGGTGATTAACCAAGAGCAACAAGTGAATCCCTTCAACTACCACAACAACAACAACCGCAACAATGAACAACTCCTGTTTCTTCCTCACAATTTATTCACCAACGAACCTGATGCACAGCCACACAACGACTCAGTCTACAGACCATACCTCTATCCAGTCAGCCAAACAGTCAATAAGATGCAAGCCAACAACCAGAGGCCAATTAATCAGCCTAATAAACAGAGGTCCATCAGCGGCCAATCGCCACCACAGTTTACGACGAATGTTGATTCGTGCCACGACAATATGGCCAACGATAAATTTGTTACTATAAATCCCATGCATTACGTGCTATCTAGAAACAACACCGACACCAATAACAACAATAATAAGAACAGTAAGACAACAAAGCCTGGTGATCCACAAACCTCGAAACAGTCACATGACGACGACACAACGAACTTCAATGGTAACCAGCCGAACAACGTAGCATTCAAAATGTTCAACAACCACGATTTGATGCTCAGCGATATTTCATCTTTACATGCCACAAGCGTCTGATATTTCTTCTTACGTTCCTTCTTTCTATATAGTTCATTCTTAATTTTGCCATTTGAAGCAATAGATTTATTTTTTAAACAAATTTTAACCTTGTATAAGCATATTTCAGTTTGTCGTTCACAATTGTTAGACTTATATTGTCCGCTCGGTAAAGAATTAAAATCTGATATTGTAAATACTTTTGTAACATTATTAACGAAATATAATATGTATTTCAAAATCAATAAAACATGAAAAACCAGTTACGTTTTTTTCAAACATTAAACAAAAAATTGAATAACAAAAGTTATGGAGTGTATTTTGACGATTTTTCAATTTTTTCCAGAAGCAGCTGCATGCGAGCCTCCATTTTTGGCTGGCCTTTGTAATTCTTTTTGTACAGCAACTTCCTTTTCCGTTTCTGATCGGCTTGATAACGCCTCGTTGCATCTTCCATCTCCTTCTTCTTTTCTAAAAACGCCTATCAAAAAGTGATCGTCAATAAATAAATACAAATTGTAAAAATTTAATTTAAAGATTTATTTACCTGTTTTTTCTTCAATTTTTCTTCATTTCTTTTTTTGAATTCCTTCATTTCATTGTGATACATAGAGACTTTCTTCTTCATCTTTTTCCTACGTAGATATTTGCAAACATAATTTACAACTTTACTAAGTTGAAACATTGTTACGGGAACAAATAAGCAAACAAATTAAATTTTATTCATTTAATTGAAATTATTCTCGCGGTGTAACAAAATGAAATTTTGGCTAAATATGCGATTAGCCACCTTGAAAAGTGTCTACGTGAAAAATCATTAGACGTGACTGATTATGACTGATATGTTACGTTATCCAGGTTATTATCACGCCACCTGTTTATCACGTTTATCAGATACATATACATTAGAACATCTTGGTTGGCTTCGAGATCTGCCCTACATATACATTAGAACATCTTGGTTGGCTTCAAGATCCGCCATGCTGTATGAACGATTTGACTTGGTTTCTAAAAACTTTCAACCCTCACAACTACTTTTTCAACTATATGATTACACCAGTTTCGGATTAGGGCTAAGTTAGGAAGTAAACACTTTACACCCTGGGCGGATGTTCAAGTTTGTTCCATACCTCAAAATAAGATTGGCCATTAATCAGCAATGTTCAAATTGCCATGACCATTTTAATACATTTCTCCACAATGTGGCAACCCAAGTCAAGAAAGTAATTTCCTCCTTAAGCCTAGATAACTGCACTTTTTCTTCTTAGATACTTTTATAAATTTAAAGAGTGCAGACTACTTAGATAATTTTATAAACTTTTATAAAATGCAAAGAAAACATTCCATAGGCAAGACATTTTTTCAAATAAATTAATTTTATCTTTGCAAATTAGGTTTATTTAATTTTCTGTGTAACGTATATCCCCTGTACCAGGATGGCATGCTATGAAAATGTAAGGATGGAGCATAGATGAATGGTTTAGCTACAGTACAGAAGACAAATTTTTGCATATCTCTGCGCGCAAGAAATGATATTGCTGCTACGGCATTGCTGAGGTTGTATCTCTTTCACCAGATAAGCATGTCGTCTGCTGTAAATATTGAAGTAAAGATGAAAACTATTTCTATATCATTAAAGGCTAAAAAAAACTTGCAAGTAAAATTGCCTATAATAACATGCTTTATATGTTAGGAAGGGACTGAAAAACAAATATTTTTTGTGGCACCTTTGGTAACACCTGGCAAATCGTCATTTGACACCCAACCAGACCACAACCAACCAGTTGGGAAACAATAATTTCAATCAGTTCTTATTTCAGTTTGAAAATAAATTTTATTAATTGATGCAATATAGATATATAGAAAGATATATATCCTTGCATTATATAGCAGCAGTGAAACATTTTCAAACGTACCAAATAAAACTTCTAAGGTTAGGTGGTAGCAATATAAAATTACAAAAATCATTTTTTAAATGTAAATGTGAAGAAATACTTTTTGGGGTTTAATGCAGTTTGGCCCTCTGACTCATAGATCTTCTTCAAACTGCTGGACCATTCGGATAAGTTTTTTTTTTCATTTTTCAGATACTTGTGATAATCTGCGATTATTTTCTTCTTCTTTCTGTCAGCACTCATGTCAGCAGTGTGCCTGAAATCAGTAGATACAATTGTCAGCTTTGTTTAAAATTTATTTTTATGCATTGTTTCAAAAAAGGATTGGAACAATAAAAAATATGTGTTCACCTGGAAGATTAATATGTAAAAATTTAACAAAAGTTTCACTGCAAACAATACTTCTAATACTAATATTTCATTATTAAATAATAGCATTCTTAACTTAATAAACAATGAAAATCTATAATGATATAAGTATTTTATAAAAACTTTGAGAAATTTGCACCTACTAGAATCTAGAAGATGATTATTGAACAAGTTGTTTGATATTCAATTCATTAATATCGATTTTATTATACACTAAAATCCTTGCGGGCATAGATAGATAAATATCATATATAACTGTATAACAAAATATATCCTTATAACAGAAACAGTATCAAATTTTAAAAATAATAATGATTCATTCAAATTTACACCAAGAACAAAAATCTTATAAACAGCTGTTTAAATCTTTTTCTTTTTTAATGTTAATAAGTGTATACAAAGAAGCAACTGAATATATATATTTAACACTGGCTAACCACAAACATATGTACAAACTTTGGCAGTTTTCATGCTAAAATTGTGGTAATGTGAAATAATGGTAAATATTAAAAAAACAATGTTAATGGTTTTTATATTAAGTCAAAACTTATTTAATTTTTAATTAAAACTTGAAAAATGACTAAGTGACTTTGTTTTTTAATATTGTAAAGTTAGAAAATAAGCAAAATTATCATTTTCTTTCATTTTTATGCTTTGTATTTGTAACTTATTTTATGAAATAAACAATAATTCAGGAAAATATTTCTGATTAAATTAAATTAAATTCAATAACAAAATTTAAATAATCTAAAGTTTAAATAAATAACTATAACTGTATAATTAGTAACATCAATATGCCATGCATTGATGACTTGTCAAGCAACCTATGAATGAGCACAAGATGCAAAAATGTCTACAAATGACCAGGACGGTGCACTGCACATATCACATGAGATATACTTATGAGACATGTCTCCTCTCAACAGGCCATAAACATAGACAACATAAAACCAAATTCAGGACTTCACTTTTAACTTTTATATATTGAAACTGCAACCGAAACAAATGCACAAGAGATGAAAATAGTTTAGTTTTTTAGAGATCGTACACAGAACCAGAACATATAGTCGGGTAAGCTAGAATAACCAGAAATAAAATCTGTGCAACCCTTAAACACCATGACATCATATTTATAATATATAATTTTTAGTAATATGATCATTGACTCAAGTTAGCAAATTAAGAAGTTAAGTTAATTGTTAGTTAGTCTTAGTGGCTAGCTAGTTATGAAGTTAAGTTAGTTGTTAGTTAGTTATCTTAGTGGCTAGCCTAGCGTAAGGGCTGTGACAAGACAGTATTTTTTAAAAACAAGACAAGACAAGACAAAACCAAGACGAAGCTTCAAAGAACATGTCTCGAGGCATACAAAGGTAAGACAAAAAATTCGAGACAAAAATGAGACGTCAAAACTAAAAAAATCCTTGAAAATTTATATTTTTAAGTCAGATTTGAGCTAGATTCTCACCAAGCACTATCAATGAGAATTTGTTTTTCAAAATATGTTTTTTTACATATGTGGGCATACAGGCGTAATCATGCATGTTATTATTTATTATTTCAAACGTATGGTTTATCTGTTTGTCGTTTATTATAGAATAATTTATCAAAAATGATTTGAATTATTAAAAAATTGTATGCATGAAAAAATAACTCCCTATCTGCATCATGTTTTCAAAACGTTTCAAGACAGTAAAAAAACGAGACCAAGACTGACATTGTTTCAAAATGAGACGTTGAGACAAACTCGCTTGAGTCTAACTCTAAAACAGCTAACTAAATCCTAATGCTAATCTAAAAAAAAAATTTTTACCAGATGTTGTCTCAGGACATCACAGACCTGCCTAGCATCAAATTAAAAAAAACTGACCGTAAAAATAAAAAAAAAAATAAGTCAAAAATAACCAACAATTAGCAGTGATGAAATTTTGATTTAATTTATTGGAATGAAAAGAACTAATCGCTAATCGCAAATAACTGAAGAAAGCACGTTTATTCACTTGTCGTTAGTGTTGTTTATTTAAAAGTTGAGGCCTATTGAAGCCTAGATACTGAAATGTCTGAAAGGTAATTTTGTATTGTGATCATCTTACAAAAGATCTTGACTTTGTGTATGATCAAGTGATTGCTGAAGTTTTGTAACTTTTATAATTTAAACATATGATTACAATTATATATACTATAAAATTAGAATTATAGAATTAAAATAGAATTATATCATATAATTATAAAAATGTATGTATTAAAATAATATATAGAAATATATAAGAAATATATGTTATATTCTATATATATATATATATATATATAAAGATTATAGAATAATAATACATAGATTAAAAAAATATATCTGTGATATATCTGATTGTCCAGTTAGTTGCACCCTTCAATTTGTGTTTATTTGTTTTGTCGTTACTTGTTAGCGAAAATTTGTTTTTATTTGTTGTGAAGATAACTATTCTTTTTGAAGTTTGACGAACTGTGTGCGCATCAGATCACCAGATAATCAGTCAATTCTTTGCCTTATTTTATCTCGTGAACAATGTACGTGTTAGTTTTCATTTTTCCCGACAATATTCGTCAATTTTTTTAAACTTTAATTTTAATTAATTTTAAATTTTAAGTGCTTGAAGATGGCACCGATAATTTTTAGGCTTTTAGACTTTTTCTTTTTTGCAATGTGTAATGTTGATGAATGTCCTATATTCATTTTCGATGTTTGATCGATTATATTTATATTATAAATAATTATGTATAATTATTTAAATTAGTAACATTAATTAAGTCATAGTGGGTTGCTGGATTTTTAATTTTTTTTTATATAAATTATTTTTTATTATAAATATAAAGCAATATTTTCTGATTAAAATAATACTAAATTTATTATTGTAACATTTTTAGTTACAGAGAAAACGAATTTTGAATGAATTTTTTATTTATTTAACTTAACTTGCGTCATGTTAAGCAAGAGTGACGCTTAATGTTAAGATAGCATGAAATGTTATATTCTCGCACAGGATGTGAAAAAAATGATTGAATAATAGAACACAACATAATTTTTTTTCTTGTTTTTATAACTACGGTAAATTAAGAAAATAATAATTTTAAATAATTTATATTTATGATAAATTTTATTATAATGAAATAATTTTTTTATAATAATGAAATAATCATAGGCATATATAAGGCAATAAGCATAATTATATTACACATACACAGACAAACACACAATTATAACAGTAACAATTTATCATGTACCTTTATCAGATAAAAAATTCTAGGTCTTCATTGACAGTAATGAGACTTTCTACTGGTTACTTGTAGTCTAAAGCATACAGCCTGCTGTTTAAAACTTTTGTGACCGCATAATGTGTACGAAAAAAAAATTAAAAAAAAATTTCTCATACTCTAACTTCAAAAATATTTTTACAGAATGTTAATAAAGGGTTAATTATCACATTTCTTTAAAAATTGTTGTTGTTGCTCACGAAACTTAGCAGTTATGAACATTTTGATAAAAAACACAACTAATACAATGCATTTTCGTGACCGTGTGGTGCATACGAAAAAAAACGAAAAATTTTTTCATACTATAATTTTAAAAATATTTTTACAGATGCTAATAAATGATTAATTATCACATTTCATTAAAAATTGTCATTCTTTAAGTCGGGCACATGGTTATAAATATTCTAAGTGAAAATGTGCTTTATGTGTATATACTTATCTGTCATTATCACCATCATCAT
Organism: Helobdella robusta; assembly: GCF_000326865.2. NCBI lineage: Eukaryota > Metazoa > Annelida > Clitellata > Rhynchobdellida > Glossiphoniidae > Helobdella > Helobdella robusta. The sequence continues at coordinate 3,180,573 of NW_008704501.1, forward strand.
TTACGTTTATAGGTGCTCAACCCTGGGAGGCACAATTGCCCAGTGTTCGTTTTAAAGTTTGTTTACAAAAGCCTTGGGTTGGCCTTTTCGCATGATCACACACGTTTAACTGTCCTTTTTATTCTTCTGTTATCCTTTTAGAGTTACCCGCAGCTTTACCAGTCTTCATTTATCTTAGTGTCCACTCAATCTTGTCCTTCTTTATATACTCAACCTCTGCTACATTTATATTTGCCCCCATGTATAAATTCTGCTCAAAAAGAAAGAATGATTCTTCTCTTCGTACATGCCAGTCCCAAGCCTAAGTAAAGTGGGGAGGGTGATTTGGAGTAAAGTTGAGATCTTTACCTGACAACAAATTTATGCTGATGGAATCCTAAACCTGGTATGAATTTGCACAAAAAAGAAAAATCATATCGGATTTCCAAAGCTTTAGGGTATCAGAGATCCACATGGCAGGATGTTGTTAGAATAAATTTCATTAAGGATAGTAAAAGTGTCATTTTTTAGACCCAGAGGGGAGAAAAATGATAGAAAGAGTATATAGAAAAGCTGTTCAATGAATAAAATGATTGTGATGGTGATATCGCTGCAGATATATATATATATATATATATATATATATATATATTAATATATATATTCATATTTATATATATATATATACGTCCTACCTCGGGGAACTGGATCTCTGGACTCTAAACGAAAATTGATTGATATATATATATATATATATATATATATATATATATATATACCTTAAGGCTAGGCCCACCGCTTATAACTGGTGGTTGTCGTCAGGATGGGTGTCAGGATGTAAAAACTTTTCCCCAAATTATTCTTATGCCATCACAAAGAAAAACAACGGCCCCTAGTCCCCAGCAGGCCTTAAGTGGTCAAAGGGTGCCAAGAATCCTTGGGAAGTATGCAATAGCGGAGGGATGTTGCAGAAAAATTCAGAATGGCCCCTCTATGGTACTTAGACTTGGAACGCTCAATGTTGGATCACTGACTGGCCGCAGCATGGAAATCGCAGAAATGCTCGAGCGTAGAAGGATTGACATCTGCTGCCTTCAGGAAACCCGAGGGAAATCGAATGGTGTCTGTCATGTCAACTCAGACAAAGAAAAATATAAACTATTCTGGAATGGTCAAAAATGGTGTTGGAATTTTTGTCAGAGAACCGCTAGCCCAAGAAGTACTGGATATTAAAAGGATTAGTTCATGGCCACGTTGGAGAGAAAACAGATGGTTTTGACAACGTACATGGCGGTTTTGGCTATGGAAAACGGAATGAAGATGGCAACCGCATCCTTGAGTTTGCTGAAAGTCACGGGTTTTGTTTACTGAACACATATTTTAGAAAGAGGTAAGAGCATCTCATAACATACAAAAGTGGACCATCAGCCACGCAAATTGATTTCTTCGCTGTCAAGCAACAACATCGAAGGCTATTCAAAAACGTCAAACGAAGTGGATACAGTGCCATAACTTCTCTTGCAGTTGTTGAAGTACCTGGCACACGTCCCAAAGGCCGTCCAAAGAAGTCCTGGTCGCAAACAATCGAGCAAGACATGAAAGCTCTAAATTTAAATGAAATGGATACAACTGATCGTCTAATTTGGCGCAAAAAGTTGATGGCAAAGAAAACAACGTCCTACCTCGGGAAACCGGGTCTCTGGACGCAAAACGAAGATTGATTGATATATATATATATATACCTTATACAAGTTACCTAATTGAATGACAATTCAAGAGCACTATTATAATGAAATACATTAGATGCATTTAGAATTATCATTTAGAGTTAGAGGCCATTTATAGCTGATGTTTATCACATTTTTAATTGAAGGTTTAAATAGATTATTTCAAAATTTAATTTTTAATTTTTCATTGCAGATAATCTTATCTGATCGTTAGCGGCTTGCTCCAAGGTCCTCTAAAGTAAACTGGAAATTTCATACAGACAAACTTGATGATGATGGATGATGTAAACACAAATGCTGCTATAAAAGAGTTGGAAATGTATTTGAAACATCTAGTTATAAAATTTGTTCAGTGTGTTGTACAATCACGTTCTGCAGGCAACAAACTTCTGACTAAGTCAAAAATTTTATTGGGACCTTCAACAGCTGACTGGTTCAATTTGGCTTTGCCTGATAACCCTGCACTCCTTGAAGAAGTTAGAAGCTTGTACGAAAATAAGCATATTGATTTGAACAAGCCAATATGCATAGATATATTTCTAAAGACATCCGAAGATGAAACTATGATACTCGAGCATTGGTGGCTTAAAAAAAACACAACAATTATCCCCTCTAAAAATGAATCTTGTAATAAAGTTATGTTCTACGAATTTCTCATAACAATGTTGAAATCCCTGCTTACAGTAACTCGATCATTGCCTGGCTATAACCTTGCCAGAAAGCAGTCATCTTCTATGTACAAACTCTATTTCAGGTTGAAGCTTGGGGAACCTGCATTCAATGACCAAGAAAATTTTAAGCAGAACACAATTTGCAAAGTTCCATCCTTGGTTGGAACAGTTGAGATCAACGTTGCTTGGAGGACTAAACTTTTATTTGCAGCCAAACGAACTGCCGAGTTTTTAGGTGATTTGAAAGACGATTATTATAATACAGAGCCATGTCCTTTGCATTCTCCCTCTAACTTCAAACTAAACAACAACATGGATGCAAACAGGTTAGAAGAAAATTATTTAATTTCTGCTTTGCATAAAACTGCCTTTGGATTGCCTTGTGCACACAGTTCTATCTCACAAGAAGGTGATGTCAAGGCGTCTGAAAAGTTGTTGGATTATTCCAAGACATTTCGTGATTCAAATAAACTAAACAAGTCACCAGAACGTAACGTTGGTATCATTCTCAAAAATTCTGATATAGAGGAAGATGATTCAATTAATAAAGAGGCAGAGAAGCCAGAGGAGAAACCAGATGAACAAAATGATTATGTCATAGTTGAACTGACATCTGCTTTAGCATACTGTAACGAAGAATTATCAAAGTTCAATGATGAATGCACTACATCTCTCAACCTAAGCATATTTGAAAATGATTTTGACAAATTATTGTGCTTAAAAAGTATAGATGAAGAGATAGCCACTTATATGAATAAATATGAACACTATAATGAATTTGCTTGCAGTTTACGCACTAAGTCTGAAGAATGTAACTAAAATTGTCTAATTGTAATATCACAAATATTTTCAATATTTTTTATTTTAATTGAACAAATTCGTGCAAAAATAAATCATGATTACAGTCTTCATAAAGTAAAAATGACGAAGTGATAATTGTGAAACAGAAACGCATTTGATGGTTTATATTAACTATATCCATGTAGACGTATTTAGGCATCACTACTGCTATTCATTTTCTTTTCTAAATTTGGTCCTGGCAAACATTCATCACTTTCTTGAAAATCTTCAACTGTATTAATGTATTTTGAAAAGAATTTTTATTTATACTAAAATTTATTTGAAAATTTACACATTCTAAAGTTTCTTGATGTATCAAACGGAATAATTTAAAAATTTACTTTGCTGTGAATGTGGTTTGATTTGACGTATTTTTAATTCCAGCTCTGTGTTAAGTTTTGTAAGGACAAATATTTGAGATCGCAAATTTCTCAGAGAGTCACAAAAATTGTCATATGCTGTTGGACCTCTGGTCGACAGAATGTTGAAAAATTCTTCTGCTTTTTTCACTGTGCAATTGTAATTATTGTTTTAATAAGCTATTTCTGCATGAATTAGTTTTCAAAGTAAAATTTCAATCAACATGCATGTTTTTTTACATGTCAATAAAGTATGTTCAAAGATCATGTACTACAACTCAATACTCATCTGGTAATTTTCGAGTTTATTATTTCTTCGTCATTTATGGTTAAATTTCTTTTGGATCTCAGATATGAATAATGATTTTCTGGATTAATGTACTGGCAGAGATAATAGCGTTGTTCCTCCAAAATCTTTAACAAATTGGGGATATACAATTTTTTATCAACAGTAAATAGTTTAAATTAATTAATATATTGGTTTCATACTTGCTGTTTTATTCTCGCTAGTATGTCTGCTTCGTTTGTCCTGGTGTGAAGTTTGTTTTATAACGATAGTTAATAGTTATTCTATTGGAAACACATAATCTAACTAGATAAGTGGCTAAGTCATTATTTTATTTATTACATAAAAGAAAACTAGCCAATTTAAAAATAATAAGTTTGCTTCCCAATAACTTTTTCAAGTGATATGATAAAAGTTATGATGACATGAATAAATATAATAATCAACAGGGGCGTCGTTTCAGGTGAGTGAGTTATAGGGGAGGGCAAATTTGTCATTTCAAGTATTGAGATAAAAAACAGTTTTTTCGCGGTAGGGAGAGGAATTTTTTCGACATTTGATTCATAATTCAAAAGTTGATGCTTTTGTTTTTTGCTAAACAAATTACTTCGTTGCTATATTTGATGTATAATATTTCCTTTTTCACGGTCTGGTGAGAGGAAACAGTCTATGAAGGGGTATGAAATCTGAACTACTGTTATGAAAATATTACATATAAACAGTGGCGGATCTAAACAACTTTGACGGAGGGAGGGCCAAAAATTTGAAAATGTTTAAATTTTTACGAGGGTTGCCAAAATTTTTACGGGTAAGATGGATTTGTGGTAATGTGGCTGACGACCTTTTTTGGCTTATTGCGTTCAAATTTTGGTAAAATTTACACATAAAACGGTCCTTTTTCTGACTTTTATTAAAAAACTGCTCATAACGGGGTTGATCCGCTAGATCCGCCACTGCATATTAATAAATTAAACAATTATGATTCCTTAGAAAATAACTTGTCCCTCCCAACGACGCCTCTAAAAATAATCACATTTCTAAACGTCATGGATCAATCAAATATCAAATGAAAAGCCGCCATGCGTTAAACACATAAACAACTAACATTTTTTGGATGAATTGTCATTATCTCCCAGATATAAAAAGCCCACCAGGAAGTGAATTGAAAATATGTAGTTTAGGCGCGTCAAGTCTTTCTCTCTCAAATGTGTTTATGTCATGTGACATTGTTTTTATTTAATACCAAAATAAAATTCTGACTGACGCAGAATCTGCCACAACACTCGAGATAATATTATAAATAAAGTGAAGAAAAATAAACAGAATCAAAAAAGTTACATACGGAAAATAAAATAATGCTTTAAGAAACTAAAAAGAAATGATAATTAATGACTCCTATAAATAAATGACAATATGCTCACTAGAGGTAGAGGAGAATAGACAAAATTAAACAAATGACGAATGATTGTTGAATATAGGTGTATTGGGATGAAGGTTTTATCTTGATAAGTTGATAGAGTGGTACTTTATGGTTATGTTTACATTGACAAAGATTTGTATGTGTAGTAGTTTTGATGTGTGGCAGCAGAGGGTGGATTACGTGATTGGTATAAGTTTTTATTTGTTTGAATAATCTTAAATTGAGTGTGTTGAATATTTGAATAAGGGTAGATATGATGAACGTAAAACGATTTAGCGAATTTATTTTGAGAAAGTAAGAGATAGAGAAATGCGTTTGATCTTGTAAAAGTGGTTTTTGAATGAAGGATGATGGTTGAAACATGGATAGATAAACAGCTTAACAATGAATTTTTCTAAAATACGCAAAAAATGAGGGTGATTGAAATCAGGCAACATATACTTAGAACAATCTGTTAGGTGATATTGTTGATGATGGATGTTTTGTTTTAGGGATAAGATGGGTTGTGCTGGATTTCCATTGTGATGGTTTGAGTAAATATGCTAAACAGTAATTGTAGAATAAACTTGAGGTGTTGCAGATGAGTGGTGCAATGATTTGTAGATACAAAAGAGGAAGATCATCTGGACCTCTGCCAGATGAATAGGACTTTGTCAACATGTGCAGTATTAAGAGTTGTATAGTGTAAACTGTTGATGCTGTTGATCATGATTGTAGCGGTTGATTTTGTTAGTGTAGTTATGTAGGACTGGTCGGTTGACGTGGCTGCTAAGTGTGATTTATAGTGACGTTGAGGTCTTCATCATGGATATGCATGGTCTTCATGGCACAGATTTTTGGTCAGCGAGATAAACGGTGTTATATTTCAGTATTTGACAGTTCAAATGTAAATGCTGTCTATATCTGTACAAATGTTAAAGAAAAACTATACACCTTTGTTGAAGACCCATAGCATGTATATCTCAAGTATATGTATATGGTTTATCCCAAGGGAAGGCCTATTTACCAGCATACAACACCTTCTTATGGGTTGAAGCGGAGATATGCAAAGAGCCTCAATTTTTTCAACTTTTAATTATTTTCAGTAATGTCTCCCCTTGCTCCAAACCACATAACTAGAATAATAGGACTAATCGATCAATTCGATCTATCGGTCGGGCTATTTGTCGTGCTTGGATTGTTGGCTTACGAAATTGCATGGATTTTAACGAGCAAGCTAAATGAGATATTTACTTGATTTAATATGCTTAAAACATTGTAGTAATTCTATTTAATTTTAATAATGATTAATAGAATTACGTATTATTAAATTATTTTTGTTAATTTGAATATAAAAATTGCTTTTGGTCCGGTGAATTCCGGTGGCTTACTGAAACCGAAGGTTGGCTTAGTAGGATTGAACCATAGTCACCCTTTTTTTTACACTATTCGATCATGTTAAAAATTGGTTTGCTTATGAAATAAACGGCCTAAATAAATCAAAATTGTTATTTGAACAACTATCTTCATTATATTCAATGAATATTTTACATTCTGCTGGTGCTCATAAGAAACTGGCTGCTGAAATCATACGTTGGCTTACAGCAGTGGCTTACAGGGTTTCATAGAACTCTTACGATAGCACTTTTTTGTACATATAATGCTTTAAATAAATCAATATATTCATATCACAATTATTTTTGTCAGTATAAATATAGAAATTGCTTTTGTCAGATGAAAAACAGTGGCTTACTGAAGCCGTAAGTTGGCTTAATCGGATTTTTTCTCATGTATACAATACTATGAGTTAAATCAATCAAACAATCAGTCAGTCGGTCGGTCGGTCAGTCAGCCAGCCAGTCAGTCTGTCAGTCAATCAATCAACCAACCGATCAATCAACCGATCAATCAACCAACCAATCAATCAACTAATTTGAATGAACCAAATAAACAAAAATAAAAACAAAAATAAATAAAAATATTTGCAAGGCCTGTTCAAACTCGAACAAACAGTTAACCGTACAGATCTACAAACAATTTCGAGATTTTAGTAAAGAAAGAAAAACACAGTAGTTGCTTTTATTTGACTTCATTCAAAAATGAAAAGTGACGGTTAATTAAAATTTTAAAATGTCAATTTTTTTTAAAAATTCGTATTTTAAATAAACAAATATAACAAAATATCGACCGATAAAAATAATTATTATCCATTATTATTATTATTATCATACACACGCCTTAGAAGTTCTCGAAGGATAATAAACCACGTAACATGAACATTTAATAAGAACAGTTCACAACATATCATAATGACTAAATCAACATACTAAACAGAAATAATTTATACATGCATATATACAAAGTAAATCAAGAAATATCCAAAAATTATATTACCAATTTAAAAAAAACTAGAAACCAGTCAACATTTAATGAATAAATAAATAGACATTATTAAAAAGATTGTTCAAAAAGGTACAATTTAAGGCGACGACGAGAATGAAATGTAGTTTGTTTTGTTGGTGTGGTGATGTGAAGCGAAAACAAACACATCACACAAAACTAGTAAGAAGTCGCAAGAATAATAGTCAGTCACCTACCTATAATAAAATTACTCTCAGGGCCCTAGCTTACTTATAAACATTGACTCAACTCACTTACCTACAAATTTGTATTTCTCGTTTTAGATGTTTCAAGTATTTTATTTAACATATTTTAGCGTTTTTATTTTACTTGAAGCTTTTTAACTAATGTTAAGCCCTAGCCTACCTACAATTGTTTAACTCATCTCAGTCCCTAACTTACCTATGAATTAAATTAAGGCCCGGTTCACGGTAAAGAAAATATAAAGTTGAAGAGAAACATAGCAACAACGACACCGAATGAATGGATGTTGTGTATGTATGTGTTGTATTGATGTGTGTGTGTATGTAAATGTGCGGGCGCGCACTCTCCAGAAACTTCACTCACTACCGACGAACCTCCATTGCACCGACCATCATCTGACACGCATCGATGGAATGAATTTGACCGGATACTGAAAAATAAATTGAAAAAAAAATTAATTCACTAAAATAAAAAACAAGCAATTGGAAAAAAATAGGCAACTTATCTTTTTGAGATAACACTCAATCTTTGTTCAAATCGAGTACTTTCAAAGGTACAATGAGACAAAAACAAATTTACCTTTAACATTATCTTCGATTTGTCATCGGAACGATCATCATGAGACCACCATCTGAAACGTGCTGACGCCCACCACAGCCCACCTCTCATCATTCTGTAGACAAGTTTTTATTAACTAGCGAAGTAGTAAATCAAGAAATAAAGGAACGAACGAATAAACGATTAACTGAATGATTGAACGATTGGTTGAATGAATAAATTAACTAATTAATTAATCAACCAATGATTTAATGAATGAATAGAATGTATCAATGAATAAATTAACTGAGGAATAATTTAAAAGATAGTGATAAAATGAATGAATGAATGAGAAAAATAAAAAAAAGAAACTAAATCATACTTCAAAAACCGTCGTTGTTGTTATCTTCGAATTGTCATCGGAACGATCATCATGAGACCTCCATCTGAAACGTGCTGATGCCCACCACACCCCACCTCTCATCATTCTGTAGACATTTTTTTAATAGCGTATTAGTAAATCAAGGAACAAAGGAACGATCGAATAAATGATTAACTGAATGATTGAATAATTGCTTGAATGAATGAGTGAATGAATGAATTAATAAATCAATGATTCAATTAACGAATAGAATGAATCAATTGATAGAAGAATAAATTAAAAGGTTGAGTGATAAAATGAACGAATGAGAAAAATAAAAAACGAAACTAAACCTTACTTCAAAAATCGTTGCTACTGTACTTTCCATTGCACCGACCACCACCATCTGGTCGGCACACAAAATACCATCCGAACTTCAGAGTGTCAGTCGAACAGCCAACGAGCTGATTCTTCCTACACCACCATCATCATATGTAAATCATCATGAGACCACCATCTAAAACGTGCTGACTCCCACCACTGCCCACCTCTCATCATTCTGTAAACAAAATTTTTTTATTTGCGTAGTAGTAAATGAATGTTAGAATCTTAGAAGCAAAAAAAATTAAATTATAAAATGAAGACAAAGGCAGAATGTTGAATGCTTTCCGGTTCCTACGTTGTCTTCCAACACTGATGCCAGTCCTCCTCGAGATTGTTGTTGAAACACAGCCCGTGTTGATGGAGAAAGATAGAGAAAGAGTAGATTCTCATCAGAAAGCTTAGCGATGCCTGCATCTCAAATTGCTTAATAAAAATAATCCTATCTACCTATTCAATTACCTTAACTAATCTATATTAAATTGTACGATAGTCGAAAGTCCCCCTTCATTCTTCCTCCTTGCACAGAGGTTCACCGACAGCCAGGGCACCGGATAGAAAACCATTGCCGTGCGGATAGTAGACTATTGCCGTGCGGATAGTAAACTAATTGCCGTCCGGAAGCCGTGCGGGTAGTAGACTATGGCCGTGCCGCATAGTAAATCATTACCGTGTAGATAGTAAACCATTGCCGTCCGGATAGTAAACCATTGCCGGTACACCACTGGCCACTAAGGCTTACCTCTGACAACAGACTTCGAAATTCAGAGTCTATCGGCTAACGTACCCTCAACTTACCTATTCATTACAATTAAGTCCTAGCTTACTTAAAAGGTTGTATTCAATTCCTATCAAATAAATTTGACAAAATATACACAGGCAGAACTAAATAAAGAAATAGACATGTAGTTATAATACATTTATAATGTTGTATTTACACATTCAAATTGTACAATTGTGTTATGGTGTAGTCTCAAATTATTTTAAATTTTCTCAGAAAATTGTAAACGTTTTACTACACTATATATACTAGTTATTTTTATCAACAATTTAAAAATTTTATCAATAATTAAAAAAAAATTTCAAATTGATTTCATTGCGATATCACTAATGATTTTTGTGACCTGACTGATTAAAAAGCATCAAAGAAAGTTAAAATAGGATGGAGAATTTGTTATATTTGGATATTCGTTTAAAAAGCGAGCAAAATTTTAATATAAAAGCGCTTATAAATCTATGCATATTGGCTCACCTTGGCTTGGCTCGGCTTGGAATCGGATGTTAAGCAAGGTGTGGTCTTAAACTATTTTGAATTCTCCCCGAAAAATTTGAACTGCGTGCGTACATATATAGTAATGGCTACTGTTGTTTTTTATAATGAATTTATGCATATTGGCTCAGCTTGGCTTGGCTTGGCTCGGCTTGGAATTGGATGTTAAGCAAGGTGTGGTCTCAAACAATTTTGAATTCTCCCCGAAAAATTTGAGCTGCGTGCTTACATATATAGCACTGATTACTGTTGCTTTTATAATGAATTTTTATTATATATATATATATATATATATATATATAAAGTGACTGGAATCCATGTATACAAATAATTAAATTATATTATATTAGATTATGTTTATATGAAAAGCAATATAGCAGATTCAACCAGCCAACCAGAAAGTTTCGAAGGCGTTCGTTCGATGACTTCAATTTAGTACGGTTAGCATTTTGGTTAAGACTGTATAATAGTGTAGTACATACATTAAATAACTTTTTATTGATGTGAATGATTGAAATGATGAAAATGTATGGTTGAAACGAGTATAAATAGGAGCTGAAAAAACGTTGAAATCAGATCAGGCATTCCTGCCTCGCTCGAGTCGGAGTGCCTGATCTCATTTTTTTATATTTATATTTTTTTAATTTATTTATTTTTATTTAATTTTATTTTATATAGAGTTATATAGAGTTATATAGAGTTATATAGAGTTATATAGAGTTATATAGAGTTATATAGAGTTATATAGAGTTATATAGAGTTATATAGAGTTATATAGAGTTATATAGAGTTATATAGAGTTATATAGAGTTATATAGAGTTATATAGAGTTTGCATGTCTGTGGTTTGTGTGTTTGTATGTTGTATTTTTTTATATTTTAGGTGGGTTCTTTAGCGGTTGCTCATACATACATACATACATCATGTTTGTTTGTGTGGTAGTATTTTATGTTCTGTTTTACTCCTTTTTCTCTTTCTTCATGAGTCTTGAGTTAAGTTAATGAAGCATAGTAGGTAGGTGAGGTAAAAATTAATTTAATATATAGGTAGGCTAGGGCATAAGGTAATTTAGTTACATAGGTAGGTTGGGACTCCTATTCTTTTACTCTACTTGGTGGTGTGATTTTTGTTTTGTGTTTTGTTTTTGTTTTGTTTCACATCATACATTCAGCAGATACGCGGTGGTTTTAGTGGGATTTTTATTGATTGAATGTGGTAGTATGCGTGGTTATATAGAGTTATATAGAGTTATATAGAGTTATATAGAGTTATATAGAGTTATATAGAGTTATATAGAGTTATATAGAGTTATATAGAGTTATATAGAGTTATATAGAGTTATATAGAGTTATATAGAGTTATATAGAGTTATATAGAGTTATATAGAGTTATATAGAGTTATATAGAGTTATATAGAGTTATATAGAGTTATATAGAGTTATATAGAGTTATATAGAGTTATATAGAGTTATATAGAGTTATATAGAGTTATATAGAGTTATATAGAGTTATATAGAGTTATATAGAGTTATATAGAGTTATATAGAGTTATATAGAGTTATATAGAGTTATATAGAGTTATATAGAGTTATATAGAGTTATATAGAGTTATATAGAGTTATATAGAGTTATATAGAGTTATATAGAGTTATATAGAGTTATATAGAGTTATATAGAGTTATATAGAGTTATATAGAGTTATATAGAGTTATATAGAGTTATATAGAGTTATATAGAGTTATATAGAGTTATATAGAGTTATATAGAGTTATATAGAGTTATATAGAGTTATATAGAGTTATATAGAGTTATATAGAGTTATATAGAGTTATATAGAGTTATATAGAGTTATATAGAGTTATATAGAG
>NW_008704501.1:3193105-3225213 GCF_000326865.2 Helobdella robusta
CGGAGGAGTTCATCATGGAAAATCAGAATAGGTGTGATGTCACGCCACGTTCGTTCATTCAGTGTCAAAGAATGCACGCCTGGCTGGGGTTCGTTTTACGGTTTCTTTGCGGTTTCTCTTTTTGCCAATTGGCTGGCTTTTCTGGCTGGCGGGTTTCACGGCGGCTCGTTACTTTATTTTCATTTAAATTAATTAAATAAATAAGATTTTTTCATTTCATTTCATTCAGGCTGAAGCTTCCAGAGGAGTTCATCATGGAAGATGTCAGGCTACGTTCGTTCATTCAGTGGCAAAGAATACCTGCCTGACTGGGATACGTTTTCTTCTTTTTTTCTGTAATTTAACATTAAGTAAGAATGCTCACACGCACACACACGCATACACAATTACATTAAGTAGCTATATAGGTAGGTTAGATAGGCCTAATTTTAATTGTAGGTAGGATAGATAGGGAGCATCCAACACTAGTAGTTGAATAGGTAGGCAGCGTAAGTTTATCTCTTCTATTTTATCTTGCACCCAAATTACACGCACCAGCGTATTACACACACACACAAATACATACATAAACACATATGTTAGTATTTGAGCGTAATTTTATTTTCATTACACATTCTAATTTATTATTACTAAGGTTGAGAGTAACTTAATTTCATAGGTAGTTAAGGGCAATAATGTAATTCTAGGAAAAATCTTGTAATGTAAATTAAAACGCTGTAAGTGTATCGATAGGTAGGTTAATTGTTAAGTTTTACATTATCATTATTAAGTTGGAGCCCAAGGCATTACGTAGGTGGTGGGGTGGGTGCCGAAAGGCCAATGAATTGGGCTCTTGAGTTTTGTAATTTTAGGTAAGCTAGGACTGTAATGTAATGAATAGGTAGGTTAAGGCTACTTTGTAACACATACTCATTAATAGATTTAGGGTTTAAGTTTTATATTATTATTACTAAGTTGGAGCCCAAGGCATTACGTAGGTGGTGGGGTGGGTGCCGAAAGGCCAATGAATTGGGCTCTTGAGTTTTGTAATTTTAGGTAAGCTAGGGCTTAATTGTAATGAATAGGTAAGTTGAGGGTACGATAGCCGATAGACTCTGAATTTCGAAGTCTCTTGTCAGAGGTAAGCCTTGGCGGCCAGTGGTGAACCGGCAATGGTTTACTATCCGGACGGCAATGGTTTACTATCTGCACGGTAATGATTTACTATGCGGCATGGCCATAGTCTACTACCCGCACGGCTTCCGGACGGCAAATGGTTTACTATCCGCACGGCAATAGTCTACTATCCGCACGGCAATGGTTTACTATCCGGTGCCCTGGCTGTCGGTGAACCTCTGTGCAAGGATGGTGAATGAAGGGGAACTTTCGACTATCGTACCATTAACAATTTATTATAGATTAGTTAAGGTAATTGAATAGGTAGATAGGATTATTTTTATTAAGCAATTTAAGATGCAGGCACCGCTAAGCTTTCTGATGAGAATTTTCTCTTTCTCAATTCCACGGGCTGTGTTTCAACAACAATCTCGAGGAGGACTTGCACCAGTTTTGGAGGACAACGCAGGAAACGGAAGGCACTCATCATTTTGCCTTTGTCGAATGGACGACGGTAAGTTTTTTTTTACATTTTACTCTCTTTATTATTTTCAAATATTATTTATTTGCCATTATTTCCATTTTATAATTTTTTGCTTCTAAGATTCTAACATTCATTTACTACTAAGCTAATAAAAATAACTTGTCTACAGACGGATGAGAGGTGGGCAGTGGTGGGCGTCAGCACGTTTCAGATGGTGGTCTCATGATGATCGTTCCGATAACAACTCGAAGAAAACAACAACGCCGATTTTTGAAGTATGGTTTAGTTTCGTTGTTTTTTTTTTCATTCATTCATTTTGTCACACAATCTTTCATTCATCCATTAATTGACTCATTCTATTCATTCATTGAATCATAGATTGGTTAATTAATTCATTCAATCACTCAATCATTCGCTCAATCATTTATTCGTTTGTTCTTTCGTTTTAACATTCATTTACTACTAAGCCAATAAAAAAAATTTGTCTACAGAATGATCAGAGGTGGGTTGTGGTGGGAGTCAGCACGTTTCATGATGGTAATCTCATGGTAAGATAAGTTGCTCCTTACTTTTTTTCAATGGCTTGTTTTTTATTTTAAAAAATTAACTTTTTCTTTCAATTTTGTTTTTCAGTATCCGGTAAAATTCATTTCCTCAGTGCGTGTCAGACGATGGTCGGTGCAAAGGAGGTTCGTCCGTAGTGGGTGAAGAAGTTTCTGGAGGGTACGCGCGCGCACATTTACATACACGCACACACATAAATACAACACACACATACACAACATCCATTCATTCGGTGTCGTTGTTATGTTTCTCTTCAACTTTCTATTTTCTTTACCGGACTTAATTTAATTCATAGGTAAGTTAGGGATTGAGATGAGTTGAACAACTATAGGTAGGCTAGGGCTTAACATTAGTTAAAAAGTTTCAAGTAAAATATTAACATTAACATAAATTAAAAGCTTCAAGTAAAATTAAAACGTTGAAATATGTAAAATAAATGAGTTGAGTTATCATTACAGGTAAGCTAGGGCCCTGAGAGTAATTTAATTGTAGGTAGGTGACTGACTACTATTCTTGCGACTTTTTAATATTTTTTTTGTGGTGTGTTTGTTTTCGCTTCTTAGCACCGCACAACACCAACAAAACAAACTACAATTTTTTTGTCGTCGCCTTAAATTTTACCATTTTTGAACAATCTTTTTAATAATGTCTATTTATTTTTTTGTAAAATGTTGACTGGTTTCTAGTTTCTTATTTTGGTTATATAATTTTTGGATATTTCCTGATTTACTTTGTATATATGCATGCATGAATAATTTCTGTTTGGTATGTTGGTTTAGTCATTATGATATGCTGTGAACTGTCCTTACTAAATATTCATGTTTCGTGATAATTATTTTTTATCGATCGATATTTTGTTATATTTGTTTGTTTAAAATCTGAACTTTTTAAAAAATTGACATTTAACAAATTTTAATTTTGTCACTTTTCATCTTTTGATGATGTCAAATAAAAGCAACTGTTGTGTTTTTCTTTTCATACTAAAATCTCGAATACAAACATGTACAAAGAGACACAGACACACATACATACAAACATACATACATACACGCATACATACATACTGCCATCATATATACGCAGTACAATAAACATTCATGTCATTTCTGTCAATGTATTTTAAATATGCTATACTGTTAATCTTGTTAACTATGATGACGATCATCATAATCACAACCACCATCAACGAACAACAATAGCAACAATATAATAATAAATACAACAACAACAACGAAATAAAAATAGTTGTTCTCATTATGCATTTCAAAAGCTTGCATTCTTCTTTTAATACAAGCGTTATATATATATATATATATATATATATATATATATATATATATATATATATATATGTGTGTGTGTGTGTGTGTGTGTGTGTGTGAGTTTGTTTGTGTGTGTGTGCGTGTATGTGTATTGTATATTTTTATCTATTTATTGAAACGTTATTTTTTACGCATACCTCTTGTCTCATTCTCTCTCTCTCTCTCTCTCTTCCTTACTTTATATATATATATACATATATGACGGCTGGTTGGCTGGCTGACCGACCGACCGACTGACTGATTGTTTGATTGATTTATCTCATAGTATTGTATACATGAGAAAAAATCCGATTAAGCCAACCTACGGCTTTTTCATCTGACAAAAGCAATTTCTATATTTATATTGACAAAAATAATTGTGATATGAATATATTGATTTATTTAAAGCATTATATGTACAAAAAAGTGCTATCGTAAGAGTTCTATGAAACCCTGTAAGCCACTGCTGTAAGCCAACGTATGATTTCAGCAGCCAGTTTCTTATGAGCACCAGCAGAATGTAAAATATTCATTGAATATAATGAAGATAGTTGTTCAAATAACAATTTTGATTTATTTAGGCCGTTTATTTCATAAGCAAACCAATTTTTAACATGATCGAATAGTGTAAAAAAAAGGGTGACTATGGTTCAATCCTACTAAGCCAACCTTCGGTTTCAGTAAGCCACCGGAATTCACCGGACCAAAAGCAATTTTTATATTCAAATTAACAAAAATAATTTAATAATACGTAATTCTATTAATCATTATTAAAATTAAATAGAATTACTACAATGTTTTAAGCATATTAAATCAAGTAAATATCTCATTTAGCTTGCTCGTTAAAATCCATGCAATTTCGTAAGCCAACAATCCAAGCACGACAAATAGCCCGACCGATAGATCGAATTGATCGATTAGTCCTATTATTCTAGTTATGTGGTTTGGAGCAAGGGGAGACATTACTGAAAATAATTAAAAGTTGAAAAAATTGAGGCTCTTTGCATATCTCCGCTTCAACCCATAAGAAGGTGTTGTATGCTGGTAAATAGGCCTCCCCTTGCTTTGTACCCGTTGAGAAATGTTATAGTTCAATTTCTAAAACTAAATAGATCTATCCGCCGATTATGAAGTAAAAATCATGGAATTATATAACTGGAAGCGCCCTACCAGCGTTTTAACATTGAAAAATTTTTCAATGGCAAGTTACCTCTGGAAGCAAGTTTCTAAAAATTAATAATTTGTTTTAAAAGTGAAACTATCTTTTTAACAGATACGTTTAAAATTTTGTTACACATTTTGTAATGTATCATATTTTATAGAGGTTTTGTGGTTTTTCTAGTAAAAATTGGTTTAAAATTTTTATTTTTAACTTTTATTATAAGCTTTTATTATTTAGTTTAACTTAGTTGTACCGTGGGAGGATCTTATGAGTCTCTTTAAACTGTTGACTATAAATAAATATTGCTGGAAAAACCACTTTGCCGTCTCCGAGATTACCCCGTCATACAGCAATATCTATCCTAAAACAGCATCTAGTATCACCTTTTAAAACATTTTGAAATTTTAAATAAAAGCAATATTCAGAAATTATTAAATATACGATCGTAACTTTTGACTTGGGCGATAAAAAATCACCTTCCAACTTCCCTCCGAAAGTAAGCTCTTTGTTCGACCGTCAAAAATGAGCGAAGGCCGTTATATTTATTCTTATATGGTTTATCCATGTGATTTTTTTTAAATGTTACAAAATTTGAAGTTTTAGTCGCACCGCTGTTGTGGCAAAAAGTGGATTTTGTTGTAGTCTTAGTGTTTCGTTTTCATTTTAAATTTAAAAAAAAGAATGAAACGTAATTCGAGAATTTTTCTGTTGATCGCCTTGGTGGTTGTCACTTTCTTGTTTTATTTTTATGTTTTTAATCCGGAGGTTAGTGTTTTTTCTTGGTTCTTGGTTTTTTTTGCAATTTTCAATTTTTTAATTTAATTTAATTAATGTAATTTAATTTATTTTAATATTTAAATTAAATTAATAAAATTAAAATGTAATTTTTTTGTTCTTTATTTATTATAATTATAAATTATAATTATATTTTATTACATTGAATGATGTTGTGGAGATCCTGATCATTATTAGCAATTTGGAATAATTAATTAAGAAGTTATTAATTAAATAAATCATAATTAAATATTAATAATAATTTAATTTAGTCATTAATTAAATTTTAATGTTTAATTTAATCTAATCTTATGATAGCAGTACAAATTTAAAACTTGAATGTTACAGGAAAATTTGAAAAGCCAGCATATTGTTGACTCTATTTTTTGGAATTCAAAGCATTCTTATCGAGTGAGACCCACCATTAAAGATGATAGGTTGCCATTGTCAGAATTTAATGCTAAAGAATATTTAGAAAAAACCCAACTAGTGCAGCAGCAAGATGCATTTTTGAAGCATAAATTCAACCAGGAGGCCAGCGATAACATTGGAATGACAAGAGACATTCCTGATACAAGACACTCTCAGTAATTTCAAACACAAAATTATAAATATCAGTGATCATTTCATTAAACTTTGAAAAAATGTTTCTATTCGACTTGCAGATGTCATAGTGTTCATTATGATGTAGATAAGCTTCCATTGGCCAGTATAATTATAACTTACCACAATGAAGCAAGGTCTACATTGATTCGCACTATTGCTAGGTATTCATAATAAATGTTTTTTTATTTCCACACAAATTTTATTTATTTATTCATTTTATGGGTTTTAAATTTTCTAGCACTAAACTTTATACAAGGAATATAATAATGAATTTGTCAATGTAATAATTTTTATGAAAAATTATGTTTCAGTGTTTTCAACAGAAGTCCAGACAGTTTGATAGCCGAAGTCATTGTTGTGGATGACTCTAGTGAAAGTGGTCTGTGGGATTTTTTAATGTTTTGAAATTGTGCTGGTAAAATAATAGCTATGTACCATTATAGTATTATTAATAATAATAATGATAATAATTCTAAAATATTTGAATGTATTCATGGTATTATTACTGATGATCTTTAGTTTTAAAATGTTTTTTCTCTTACAACCATTAAGATAGATCATTAGATTGTGCTGATGTATGTTTTGAAACGTTGTCAGATTGTGCTGATGTATGTTAAGAGATGATGTGATACTGGAAAATTATGATTCAAATGAAGCTTGTTAGGCGTAATAATTTACATTATTGACAATGAAGAGTTGTATAAAAATGTTCTGCGGAGCACTTTTCAACATGAAATCTTACTCGTGTTCATGCTAACATCATTTTCTTTCCTAATAATTTTTATATAATGGAGAAAAAAATTAATATTTTCAGTTGATGATGGTACAGATCTGATGAAGATTAAAAAGTTGAGAATTTTGAGAAATGAGAAGAGGCAGGGTAGCTGATTAATTAAATTAATTAATTTAATTAATTATGATTTCATCATAATCAATTTAAATACTGATGTTTTTATTAGTACTCCAATGACTCTTTGATGAGACTATTTGGTTTTGTAGTAAGATTTTTGTCTCACTGTTCTAAACAATGTGGATGTTGTTGATGCAGGTTTGATCAGATCTCGAGTTAGAGGGGCCAACATGGCGACAGGAGATGTGCTGGTCTTCCTGGACAGTCATTGTGAATGTAATGTTGGATGGTTGGAACCACTACTGCAAAGAGTTGCAGAGGTTGATGTCCAATTTTATGTGATGCTCTGCTAACGTTATGTTGATGATGTTGTCGCAGATGTTTATTGGAAATATTGTTATATCAAATTGTACAGAATTGTTTTTTATTGATGAATCCCTGATCGAACAAAGAATAGGACAAGAGTGGTGAGTCCGATCATTGACGTCATAAGCACAGACAACTTTCAATACATTGCTGCCTCTTCCAATCTGAAAGGTGGCTTTGATTGGAACCTGGTGTTCAAGTGGGACTTCCTGACTAAGAACGAGTTGAACACCCAACTGAACAATCCCACATCTCCCATCAAGTCTGTCCGTCCACCTCAATCAACTTTCCTCCATTTTTTTTGTTGTTTCGTTTTGTTTTGCAATTACTTCAAATTCAATTACGTTTCTGCTTTTTTGGCTGTGTATATTTTACATCTAATTGATAATAACTGTTTTTTCTTTCAATTGATTTATTTGTGATCAACCAACGCAGATGCATTTTAAAAGTTTTAGAGAACTCTTACTCGATGAATTTCCTACCTTTAATATATACAGCAGACAAAACAATAATGAGCTCTGATATCATAAAATATAGGCTGCTATTGAATTAATTACATATGTAAATTATAAGCTCCAAACCACTTGTAACAATATTCAATAACGTTTTTACTTCATTTTATTGTTGTTATATATTTTTTAATGAATTATTATTGGTGTCTCTGTTGTTGCATGGAGGACCAGACACAACACGACAAGCAGCCAATAAATGATACAATGCACGCGCAGGACACCGGTCATTGCTGGCGGATTGTTTGCCATCGACAAATCTTTTTTTGAAGAAATCGGAAAGTATGACACTTTGATGGATGTGTGGGGAGGAGAAAATATTGGTTGGTTGGTTGGTTGTTTGGTTGGATGGTTGGTTGGCTGGTTGGTTGGTTGTTTGGTTGATTAGTTGGTTGGTTGGTTGGTTGGTTGGTTGGTTGACTGACTAATTGGTATGTTAGTTGTGAAATTAGATAATTATTTGGTTGGTTTTCCTTTTTTGTAAGTTAGTTAGTTAGCTGTTTAAATAACATCTGATTGTGGATGCTACTATCTCAATTAAATCCAAATAGCATCTCAGCGAACACCATCTAATTAATACTCCATCCAATGGGCACCACCTAATGGATACCACGTAAAAAATACCATCTCAATCAATACAATTTAATGAGTACCATCTGAAATACCACAGAGATATCATTCCGTATATGGCAGTGTCATGGAAGTTTGGAGATTCTACCATGCAGTCGAGTGGGTCACGTCTTTCGCAAACAACATCCATATACGTTTCCTGGAGGTGGTGGCAATGTTGTTATTAAGTTAGTGCG
This sequence comes from Helobdella robusta, assembly GCF_000326865.2. NCBI lineage: Eukaryota > Metazoa > Annelida > Clitellata > Rhynchobdellida > Glossiphoniidae > Helobdella > Helobdella robusta. The sequence continues at coordinate 3,201,623 of NW_008704501.1, forward strand.
TGTTTGTGTGTACCTGTGTGTGTGTGCGTGTGCACATGAGTGTGGAGTTGAAGATGATGAAAAAGAAAAAGTTTGCAGTGGAAAAGCCGAGAGGAAATATGGTTGAGATAGGGTTTCGATAAATGAAGTCGAAATATTTTTTTTCCAGAAACACGAGAAGAGCAGCCGAAGTGTGGATGGATGAATACAAGATGTACTACTACGCCACTGTGCCCATTGCAAGGACTGTTCACTATGGAGAGTTCGTTCTCTGCTATTTTTCAATCTATCTTCCGGTTCTTCCTGTTTCATTTTTTTTCAAGTCTAAAATATTTCTGTCATTGTATTTAATCATTTTGACTTCAATCAATTTTTACATTTTTAATGTTTACGTTGTTTATGCAAATAATTTTGTGTATACAGGATAGTGTAAAAGAAGTTTATGCGGCTTGTATCAATTGAACTATTTGACAGATTGATGTGTCTTTAATTATTATTTTCTGTTACAAAATCTACTAACATGCGTGGCGTGAGTGTCTGTAGGCATATCGTCATCAATCAATCATCGTTTTGCGTCCAGAGACCCGGTTCCCCGAGGTAGGACGTGTATTATGCGGGAATTCCCGACCCCGATATCGGTTTCTTCTTTTTCCATCCCCGGTGCATCGGGTCTCAATTTTCAAGTTCTTCACCTCGTTCCAAATCAACTTCGGGAACGCCCATTTTTAAGTCTAATTTCATTACTGACTACTTCAGTTGGAAGTCAATGAAGCCGTGATGTTGTATTGTCAATTTTTTTTAACTAGTGTGAGCAGTAGATTGGAGTTGAGAAACAAGTTGCACTGCAAGCCATTCAAGTGGTACCTGGAGAACGTCTACCCCGAACTCAAGTGATTCTCTTTTAATTTTTCCTTTAAACTACTCCATCCTCACATTTCACTTTCATTGACCGCAAAACAAACGCCCACATTGCCGCGCAGGATCCCAAGCAGTGAGGACTTGCAGCTTGGTTTCATAAAGCAATCAGACCTCTGCATCGACACAATGGGACACAGCAAGAATGAAATCGTCACCGTGTTTGCGTGTCATTACACTGGTGGAAACCAGGTTGACTTTTTTTTTCAATTTTTTTTTGTGTATTAAACGATCTATGGAATGCTTTGTTGCGACGTCTCGGGATGTTTCGTTGGGACGTCTCGGGATGTTTCGTTGAGGTGAAGACTATGGAGTCTGGAAGGTTTTGTTGAAACGTCTATGGAAGGATTTGTGTCGTGTATAATTGATGGAACGACATAACATTCTTTCAAAGTTTTCATTTCATCATTTTCGACCATTTTAAAAGACGAATTTAACAAAAGAAGCAACATGAATCGATGCTGAGAGACATTTGAATTAGAGAAACCAAATGATACATGACTCATTAAATGTAGCTGAATGTCCGCAGGATTGGTCACTAACTCGAGATAAGAAGATAAAACATTTTGACCTGTGCATCACACTGGTGGACGAGCATCCAGGAAGCACGTTGCTGCTGCAAGATTGCCATCCAGATGATACCAAACAGGTGTGTTGTTTTGACGTGTGTTGCGTTGTTCGTTGTCGTGCCTTTTTTCAATGTGAAATGTGTTATTTGTCATTGTGTGTGTGTTGTTGCGTGACAGGTTGTCTTCTAAGGTGATGTTCCTGTTTGATAACGTTGCGGTTCACTCAACTGTTATTGTTACATAAATGCGATATGTTGGATGATTTTGTGTTGTGTGCTGTTTTGTTAAAATGTTTCATCAAATTTCTGTAACAAATTCTTCTCGATTGTTGCATTTTTCACCCATTGCAACGATCAAAATATTTCTCCTAATCTCACTGAAGTGTTGCTTAGTCGACATTTCATGAGGTACGTAATAATATCAACATCAGTTAAGAATAATTAGTCAATCAATCGATCGATCACCACACACGTTTTCAGAACTGGTTGTACAGCAACAACAAATTCATGAACGTCGAGGATAACGAACTCTGCATCGACAGCGCCGACTTCGAATTGAGAGGTCTGAACGTGCAGACGTGCGAGTTCAATAAGGATTCCCAGGTTTGGGATTTCATAATAAGTAAGCAAGGCGTGCCATCACTGTGAATCCGAGTTGGTAAATATTTTATCGCTGAACTGAAATGTCATCATTGTCATATCGTTTTGTTTCAGTTATATCATCAAACAATCATGATATTAATGTGCTATCGTCACCCACAAAATTGTATCATGAAATATATCATCAAACAATCATGATATTAATGTGTTATCATCACCCACAAAATTGTATCATATGAAATATATTATCAAACAATCATGATATTAATGTGTTATCATCACCCACAAAATTGTATCATATGAAATATATCATCAAACAATCGTAATATCAATGTATTATCGTCACTCGAAAAATCTCATCACGTGAATGAAATCATCAAACTTTCATATCACCGTTCCATCGTCATATAATTTCATTTAAATCATATTGTTGTTCTGTCAACGCTGTATTTTAACCTCACAAAATCACAATTGCTTTTATCACTGCTGTCACGGACGTAAATAATTTCTTCTTGTACAACGATTTTTATTCATCAGCACGAAGTATTGTATTTTATGAACAAATTGTATTTCAATGTTCAAACTCGTGTGTGAGCCCATTTGAATATCTTTTTTTTGACAACGTGTCGTTTTCCTACCTTCTAACTTGATGCTTATAGAGGAGATTTGGTTACTCATATCAGTCGTCATGCTCATAACGATGATATTGTTAGCGATTTATTTTTAGTTGAGTTTTTTTTCTGTTGGTCATCAATTTGGTGACCCTAAGAAAGTTAAATTATAAAAGAAAAACCTCGGTGTGGGAGGAGAGATTACGTAGCATTGAATGAGAGTTAAGGCAGGATCAGATCTCTGTATCAAGTGCAATGAAATGTTGCTTGCTTCCATTGAGGTTAGTAGAGCAATCCCAGTCTAAAATTCCATGGCTATGGCAAGTATAACAATTTTGTAGCGATTGTTTATTCAAAAAAGATTTTTAAAAACTTTTACAAAATTTTGAGCTTGACACAAAGTGAAATAGAAGATACGTATTTATTGAACGTTGGTTTAATGTTTACATTAATCGCCTGAGACATTTTTTAAAATTTCTATTGCTGACGAGAATTTTTCTATATTTCAAGAAGATTATTTCTATTACACTGGTTTGCAATTTTATTAATAATTTATTGATACTTTTCCAATACATTCGCATAATGTTTTCAATGTGGTGGTGGTGAATACTTTGTTGACGATAGAATAGTTTGGTGGTATTAAATAATAAATTTCGTAGTAAAATGTAAGATCGAACAAATTTTCACTGGCATAAAATTAAAATATTAAAATATAATCAAAATATGTAACTGTCTAGTCACAAAGTGCAAATAACTCATCATGATATTTCATATTTTTTTCATTATATCGTCAAACTTGTTATTGTTTTCGTTGTTATTGTTCTGATGTTCTGAAGTTGGTTTGAAATAATATTATCTTATATTTATGTTTGTTGCTTATGCATCATGTTCCATTTATCATGATTTACTTTTTTGGTTTTCATATATTCGGTTGCATATTTTTTGCATTCATGCAATGTGAGCAGATCATTATACATGTCAATACGATGTTATATATTGATATTAATATATATATATATATATATATATATATATATATATATTCTATAAATTCTACCGGTAGAATTTTATAGAATATTGTAAAAATTATGGTCTATTACCAACATCCGGTAGAATTTATAGAAAATTGTAAAAATTATGGTCTATTACCAACATATATATATATATATATATATATATATATATATATATATATATATATATATATATATATATATATACATACACACACACACTGAGTATTATAAACAACATATACCTATCATACATTTTGTGGTTATTATACCTTATTGAACCAGCATATGTTCTAATTTTATCAAATACATAAAAGCTCTACTACTCAATGATGCGTTTCATGATTGCTGTTAATGAATGATCAGGCAGGTTTCTGGTTAGATTAGAACAATAAAAACGATATATACAAATTATTTAAAAAAACATAAAAGATGAAGCCAGTTCAAAGAACATCATCTTTCAACATTTAAATTATCATTTCCACCATTAATCGCACCATTGACATAAACTCCGGACCCCATCTGCCTCTCGACCAACTTTCTGAATGGACCGCCCTCCTTGCTCATCAGTTCTTCATACGTTCCGATCTCACAGGCCTTGCCGCCGTCGAGCACAGCGATCTGTTGGGCCCTCCTGATAGTCGACAGTCGGTGGGCGATGACCAACACCGTTCTTCCCTCCATCACCCTCACCAAGGCTTCCTGCACCAAGTGCTCGCTCTCGGCATCCAATGCACTTGATGAATGTTTTGTTTTAATTATTATAATTGCATTTAATTTGAATTTATTATTTTAATATATTTTTAGTTTATATTTACATATATTTATACAGTTCATTCAGCAAATGATTTTTAAATTTAAACACTTTCAGTCACACATTGGTGAGGTACTCTACTTAAACATGTGAGGACCATCAGATGCTACATCATTCTTTATAAATCTTTCCGCATTTTGTTATAAATACATCAGATGGATTATATTTGGTCCAAAACATTTAGTACGAAAAAAATTTCATCCAAAATGAATAAAAATCATCTTGAGCTCTAAGAACAATTTTCTGATTGCTTTTTGCATAACGACGTGAACAAGAAAATGAATGCAAAAAATTACCTTGTTGCCTCATCCAGAATAAGTATTTTTGGATTCTGTTTAACGGAATTAGAAGGTAATTAAAAAAGATTAGTGAGAAAATTTAAAGCATGAACTAACTATATTCATACGTAAGTATTCTAATTAGTCGAAATCACAAATTATAAAAAGATCACCTTAATTATTGCTCTGGCGATAGCTATTCGCTGCCTCTGTCCACCTGTTCAATTAAAAAAAAACTCCAAATATTCGGTGCATTGAACACATTCATTTCCAGTACCAGGTTTAAGCTGATACTTCGGAGTTCAATATGCTTTGTAAATATAAAAGATTAGCCTGGCATATCCAAATGCATTTTGTACGAGTTATTTGAGGAAATTTAAGTTACATATAGAAACGCAGTGAGTAAAATCTTGAGATTCAGTGAAATTAATATACACTAAGTATATGTGCATATATAATGTCAGAGTCAGAGAGAGTTATAACAATGAAACGTGTGGGCAACCTGAGAGCATGATGCCTCTCTCTCCTACCATTGTGTCGTAACCCTGTGGAAACTTTTCAATAAATGAATGAGCATTAGCTTTACAAGCAGCTTCTATGATCTGATCGGATGAGACATTGTCTGCATCAGATGCCCCATAACATATGTTGTTGGCTATCGAAGTTGAAAACAGTATTGGATCCTAAGGAGATGATTTATACGAAAATGTAACACAGTTGTATTTATTAAATTGTGAAAATCAGATGTTTATGCTTCACAATTTTTTCATGATTGCAACAACGACACTCAGATTGTTTGCATGACGGCAATGACGACACCAACCTGGCTGACAATAGACATGTTCTTTCTAAGCCAGTGAGTGTTGAGAGTTTTAATGTCCATGTCATCCAAGACCACTGACCCGCTAACGGGGTCATAAAATCTCAACAAAAGAGAGGCCAGCGTTGATTTGCCCGATCCACTGGGACCAACGATGGCAGTCACGGAACCAGAGGGAAGATACAAGTTCAAATTGTGCAGGATACCAGCTCCAGGACGAAGGGGATACGAGAATTGAATGTTGTCAAATTTCACGTTACCCTTAAGTTGCTTGGAGGGTATGATTTCACCTGGTGCATTAAATATGAATGAACATTTCGATAAAATATTTTCTAACAAAATAATCGCACAGATTCACCTTTATCTGGTATGGTGGGTTTTCTATCAATCAATTCAAATATCCTTGTACTCGATCCCACTCCTTTCATGGATTCTGCATAGAAGGAACTGATTCCTGGTTAAGAATTTCAACGATCATTTTAAAAACTACGCCCTATGCACTAACAAAACAATGAACAAGAGAACCTCCAATAGAAACTCCAACGAAGGCAGCGTACACTAAAAACGATGACAGCTCACCAACTGTGATCGTTCCGGTGCTAACCATTTTTCCACCAAAATAAAACAACAACAAAACGGTCAGATTGCCTGAAAAACCCGTCTGGTGTATTTGAAATACAACAAAGATAATTAGGGAATAATACAGAAAGGTTATTTCAAAATATTCTAACAACGGTTTAAAAAAACTTAAGAAATAGTTCTATGTATTATAAGAGAGTTGGTGCAATGGTACACTGACCGAAGCCCAGAATACTCCTTTTGCGATGGCTTCCCTGAATGAAAGAGCCAAAACATTATTGAGTTTTTCATTGTAAAGCATTCTTTCCTTCTGCTCTTGAACAAAAGCCTGCACCGTTCTGATGTTTGATATTCTTTCTTCCGCTATCTGCATAGGAAAATAATAGATATGCTAGAAATATATAATTTAAAAAAAACTAACTCGTTTATTTATTTTTTTTTTATAAATTATTACATTCTTGTAATGCTTGTTTAAATTTAATGTAATGATATCAGTATTTAAGCATTTTGGTAGATATGATCGATAATAAGATATGAATTAATTGTTACTCGTTTAACTACTGCTGAGAACTTTCGTTCAAAAGTTTCAGAATTTTATAAAAAATTTTTATACCAAAACTTTATTCGGCTTAAATGAAAAAAAACTCAAGCTTCCAAACAAAATTATTTTAAATTTTCTGGAAATTTACTTTACGATATAAAGTGTAAGCTGGAAAAGTATTTTTGCATTGACATAATGAAAAATCTAGAAGAAAGTTAGAACGCTTTTAAATCACTTTGTTGGATAAGAACTATTTTTGAAAATCAATTATAATTTATTTTATAGAAACTTTATAAAAACATGCACCAAATTATAATGTAGTCACTGTTGTCACTGGGGATGTTAAAATGAAGTAAATTAATCCAATAATTCGTGACCAAATGTAGTAAGGTTGAGCGTTGTCAGGATCAAGTGCAGTCGGGATCAAGCGTAACGGTTTAAGTGTTGCGTGATTGTTTGCCCACACACCGTTTAGTTATTAGAAAAGAACTCTTTCAATAAGGCATCGACTGAACATAAGAGTGCTTGTTTTGAACTTCCTTCTTGTTTTTTTATAATGTCATGCTATAAAATTCTTAAAGTAGTTTTTTAATACGAAATTTAAAAAATTGAAACTCGAAATATCAATCAAACAAATGTGTAAGCATAACAAATTTAAATAATAATGTTAAAAGAAATGGTTAAAAAAATAAAAAAAGGCACCTCGGCAGCAGACGCTTGAGCCTCCTGGACGCTCGTCGTTATGTTCTTCACAAACCTTCCATACAATCTGGAGAGGATGGCAAGTGGAGGGACGATGCACATGGAGATGGCAGCCAGCTGGGGACAGGTGTATACCTTTCAATTCGAATTTCATATGAGTGTTATAAAAATAAAACATAAAAACATCAACTAGAGAAAAATAAAAAAGTTGTTACCATCCATGAAACACCACCAAAGGCCTGAAGAACTGATCTCAGACCGTCTGATATATTCATTGTTAATGTGTTGCCAACCAAAGCTGTGTCCACTGATAGTCTGTTCATTAACTCTCCTGTTAATCACATTCAATATCATATCACATTTAATCATGCTTAATATCATCACATTTAATCATGTTCAAAGTCATATCACATTACAAAACTAAAAAATAAATTAGGTGATTGACCCCATACAAACATGGTTTAATTGTAAATAAATTTTAATGTTTAACAAACGAAATAAGCAAAACCTGTTTTGTTTTTATCAAAAAATGATATATCTTGTTTCATCAATGAACCAAATAATGTCTGTTGCAATCTTTTGATTATTCTGTTTCCTGAAATAATTGACAAAAACTCAATGATGATATGTATCCGAAGAGATATTTTAAAAATAATGATTTCATCGCATTTAAAAAACTTTTCAATTACAAATTATATTGCACTAATTACATTTTTAATATTACAAATGAACTTTTTCATTTGATTAACATAAACTAAGCTAATCTGGTTTACTGAAATAATTTCAAAACATTTTTACATGAAAAGGAATAAAAAAATTACTACCTGATGTTTGCATTATTACAATTCTACCAAAATTGGCAATTGCTCCTATCACAAATATGAACAGAAGGCCTCCACAAAACTTGGACAGCTTGTCAACAACCTCCTCCTGAGATGTCGTGTAAATGATGTCAATCACCCTGCCAATCCCAAAGGGAACCACCAGAGTAACGCAACTCGAGATGAGCAATAAGGTCAATGCAACTGTTTCAGTGATATAATATAATGAGAAATAAGTTTCATAGGATTATCTTATGACTTATGGTTAGGTCCGAAATAATAATTTAAAAAAAATTATAAAAAGACCACATACATATACATTTTTTAATATTTATTATACAAACATGATGAAAAGAAAAATACAAATATAAAATAGAACAAATAAAATAATATAATAATTTTGTGCTTAGTTTTTTTTTTAAATTAAAATTAAATTCAAGTAAAAACAAACCACATAGCCTTGCTCTTTCTGGTTTTGCTAACGTAAGTAAACGTTTAATCAAAACTGAATCTTTTACTGGGAACAAAGTTTTGGCGGGCTGGCGAACGTCTGTTGATGCAAAACGCCCTGCTGCTGCTTTTTGAAGAAGTTTTGTCAATGATCTTGTCTCATTGTTTGTTTTTGTCGGATAAGTTCTAAAAAAGCGTAAACTCGCTCGCAGGTTAGTTTTTGTTGTAGATTGAATTGTGGGAAATGTTTTCAAACTTTTACTTATTAAATCACCGGAAAGCAATCTTTTGAATGTAGAAAGAGCATAATAATTAAATTTGAACATACCTAATTGCTGAAAACCAAAACGAATAGACAAGTATGCGTGTGAAATTAAAAATATAAAAATAAATGAATGCAAGTAGGTGTGCAACCGGACTGATTGATCAATGATCTGTTTGTGTATGATCGTCCAGGTCGTTTGGACTGTTTAGATTTTAAAAGTGGATTAGATTAATTTTAAAAGTAAGCTTATGTTTAAATTATTTTGAAAAAAATTTAAAAAAATCACTCAGCGGTTATTACCTATTACCATACATAATACAGAATAAATATTACTTACTTATAATAACCTGTTGGTCACGGCCCAAGCCGTGCAAATGCAAATGCATGCAAGAATCCAGCGTCGATATTATATTGTTACTCTTCATTTGATTATTTCCACATAAACAGCAAAAATCGTAAATTAGTTGCCAATATTCCTCAATATTTTGGTTAACACGACTTAGGCCCACTCTATTGAACTACACATCAGAAGTGAAATGAAGCATTTGATCTGAATGCTGATTTGGAAGCAATTTATTACGCCGTCTTTTTACGCTGTAATCGATCACCCGCTGGAGTTTCCTTGCATTATATAATGGGTGCGTGACGTCGTTGCTTTTTTTGCTTGCAGAAAATTTTAATGGGAGATTTGATAGGGCATTACCAGTTTAAAATTTCACCATCCACGCTTATTCATTTCACAGACAAAATTAGCGCAGATGGACAAAAATCTTCATTCGGAGATGGATGAGAATTCGCTTGTCGTGATGTACATGTTCGGTAAGAATCATTTGGGCCTGAATTAGAGCCCTAAGCGGATATCCGCAATACAGTTTCAAACCGCGGTTACCGCATCGCAACCGCGGATAAAAAATTCACAAAATTCCGCGGATTTTCTGTGCGGTTTGCCGCAGATGCGGATTCAATGCGTTTTTAAACAAGCGCCCGCAAAATTAAATTTTTGATTTTCAAAATAAAAAAATTTTTTTCGCCTATTTGTGTGTAAGTATGCATGTGTATTCAATGACCATAGCTGAGTCTCTATGGAGTCCACGTTGATAAAGCCAAGCAAGCAGCCTCTACTAATTATTTTAGCAGATTTGAATGAATAAAGTTAGTTCAATGTTATACACGTACGAGGGTCGGGATATGACAGCTTATTGGTGGGGCTAACTTGAAAGAATGTAGTCAATCAACTACGCAGATAAGCCGAAAAATAAGTGTAAATGTAAAGAATGAGGGAAATAAGTTTAAATATATGTTAAACAATTACCAAAAGCATGCTAGCCAACAGGAGAAACCATTAAGACTAAAGATAAGCGAATAGAAAAAATATTTGAGACATAATTTGCTGAAAAAAAGAAAGGAACCATGTTTATCCAAATGATTGATTTTTAATACTTCACAATAAATACTTTACAATAACCCTAAAAACTTTTTCAAACACCCGTAGGCATATACATAGAATCATACTCATAGGTGCATTTTCAAAATTAAAATGTAACAATTTATAAAAATTATACACATATTGAACAATAAAAATTTGCTAGGAAAAAATTATTTTGAAGAAAAAAACGAAAAATAATTTTTTAATAATTAGATTGCTAGCAATTGTTAAATTGCTAGTCACAAAATTCTATGATCCGACTTTTCCTAATCTCGAGTCGGTTTTTGGATTGGCGGTAATGGCTTGCGCGGCAACTATGGCTTCATTGGCGCAGTCTTGCAGCTCTCTCAACTCTTTCAAGTATAAGAGGCGCAAAATCTTCCCAGCTTCTTTCGTTATCAAATCTATCAAATTAAATGAACATAGTCAATTAAATAAGCATTTCAAGAAAAAAGCATAATTTTACAGTCCCGTTATCTACGCAAAGAAAAATAGAATGGGATCATAACAACTATATATTATGTAGCCATTACAATTACACGTTTATAAATCTAAGAGTTATCAACAACATTCAATTTTAAAGTAATGAAATATGTAAATTGAAACCTGGAGTTTCAAAACCCAAATCAATTTTATCAAGAGATATCGACGCTGCCTGCTGAAAATAAAATAAAAATACAAGGATATAAAATTAATCAATGATTTAAAGTTAGCATAAACAAAATTACCTTTATTCCTTGCTTTTTCAATCTCTCTAGAGCATCTTTAGATAGTTTTTCTTTAACTAGCAAGCAAATAGCCTGGTTAACAAAAACATATTCACAACAATTAAATTGGTGGTGCAACGGTTAAAAGTGCCATGCCCTGCAATGCAATAATGGCTGAGTTCAATTTCAAAAAGAAATCCCTATCATATGCGTATGTGATGCGTAATTTTGCACGTATTCACATATGTTGCGTGTGCGTGTGTGAGTGAGTGTACTGCCGGTACCTTTAAATAATACATGAGAGAAAATGACCTATAACCTTTAATTATACTTCAAACTGTCAGAGATCTAGAGAACTAATGAATCAGAATGTATGATATTTTTGAATTAACCAAGTCAAATTTTAAAAATTAACTCCAAAATCTAAAAATTAAAAATATCTCGTTGGGAAAAATTTGCATGATAAATTGTAAAACCACTGTTTAAAAATTAAGATTTATCTATTTCATTTGTCATCAACATTATATCCAAAACAGTAAAGCAAGTTGTTTTTTCATGAAAGAGCCATCTATCCTATCTATCATATCATGAAACTGTTTACGTTAAGAAGGGGTTTTGGTTTTGTCTAAAGATAAAAAATCTTTTCAATAGAGAAAATAAATCTACTAAAAATGAGTTATACGGTAGTTTCAGCATTTAACAGCACTGTTGAAAGAGCAAACAAAAGCACATCAAACCCTGAGAAGAGTGAGAGAATCATTGTGAGGTGGCATGTTGAGCATCTTGCCCAGTGACGTCACACCTGCTCTGAATTCCTCTGATGTGACTGAAAAAAATATGGAAATGTGATTATTGAAATTGTAGGTAAATTGACAACAGACAAAGTGTGACATTAGACTAAGATAATTAAATAATACCCATTAGACTAAGATAACTTAATAGGTCAAATTAAATTTAAATGTAAGCATGTCAAATATTAATGAATCAACCAATTTTATATTGAAATAAGAAAATGCACCAACAGTCCATATTCTCCAAAGGGTTGCAAGAACTTGATCCACTACCATATGTAACTTTCATCTTATTAACTGTAATTGTATTATGAAACTTTATATGAAATATAAATTAAGCTAGTTAAGTTTAAAATTTTTGAAAATCACATTTTCAAAATATTTGAAAAAATGGGTGTTAAATTTATTTCAATAAATGTAAATTAAATAATAAATGTCCTACTTTTATTTCCATATTCCAATCTAATAGCCAGTGACAGCAGCCAGTTAATTACCAAGATCTTTTCTTTACTATCGACTGGGCAACCGAGATCATTTAGGTACTGTTGAGTTGAGCAAAGCAAAAATATGCCAACATTACAAAAGTATATTTCTAAATTAGTATATTAATTTTTGCAGATTTTCAATTTAGTTAACTATTAATTAAAAACAGACATTTTCAAATATATTAAAATATTTAAAAAAATATAAAGTTAGTATTAAGAATATAAAATAAATAAACAGAACCTTCAAAAAATGATTCTCCCAGTCACCAGCACAAATTTTTCTCAAGCCAGCTCGATCATCGGGCTGATAATGATTTATTCTTTTGTCTTCCAGCCAGCAAACAAAGTTTCTGAAATTACTTTCTTCTGGAAAGTTTGATTAACTTAATTCAAATGTAATTCAAAAAACATAACAAGCAAAATTTTAAGTAGTGCTATGGTTTAGTTATGTTAGATCAAACAAAAAAGTTTGTTATTGATTAATCATTGATTAATAATTTAGCAAACAAACTCTTTTTATTTTACTAGTACTAGTACTAAGGTTTTGTGAAATAAAGTTAAGACTCAGAGATACATTAAAAATAACATATAATATACTCTTCATTTTTTAAAAGGTTTTTAAAAAGTTGAATTGGATTATTCTTAGTTTAGAGAGTTGAGAGAGTAGAGTTATTAATCATTAATAACGTTTCAATTTCTGCTTCATTTTTTCAGTGGAAGTAAAAATTAAATAATAAAATTAAAAAAATAATAATAATTAAAAGAAAAAATTTTAATAGGAACAAACGTGCCAATATTCAAGAATTATTGAATTAGAACCATTCTAACTTCTGATCTACTTACTATACCATAACTAGTTGCACTGTCACACCAGCAAAAGAACACATAGTGCCAGTGCAGCACATCCACTTGTAAAAAAAAGTAATAAGAAATAGTTTTTAACAGAAAAACACAATAATTATTTGCCTTCTAAATCTTGATCAGGGGTGTGAAAATTCAACGCTTGCAACTTCCTTTTAAACATGTCGCAAAAACTTGTCTAGACGCAAAGTTTAAAATACTCTATTTTGATCTATCCAAAGCAAGTTGGGTAAGTTACACACGCACGTCATGTAAGCTGGGAACGATAGTTTGGACAAATTTGGCTTATAACATTCATATCGTAAACGTTTCTATTGCATGGAACTTTTTCACTAAAAGAAATTACCCTATTGCTCTTTTTTGTAATGTAAACCTATAAACCTTATTTAGAGCAGTTATGTCAATGATTGCACGTGAAACAATTGCTCCCCGGTCAACGACAAATTTCAGTATTATAGCACAATTCCGATGCTAAGAAGTCATGAAGATACGTAAAGGCAATAAAAATTATTTTATTTTTTCGCAGAATCATCTTGAACATTAACTATTCGGTAAGATAATATATTTTTTCATAGTTGAAGATCTTATTTGTTTCTGAGACTGAAGTTATTTAATCATAAATCACTCTGATTCATTTACATCATTTATACTTCGTTCAATCATTTTTTATTACAAAACAATTTTTCTGCTAATGATTACAAATTTTACATTTTTCATAAAAATTCCTATACAAATTCTGATTTAAGCAACTTGAGATAAGAGAGATGTTAAGGGACTTGTCTGATTTGATAATCCTACTTAGAATAAATGTTTGGATGCATTACTAAGTGTTGATCCTGCGTGGAGCAAGACTAGGGTGTTCTCAAAGTTTGTTTTTGTTTATAAAAATGTTGTTATAAGAGATATGGAAGAATTTGCATGATGTAAAAAACGAAACTTCAGCGCTGATTTCGAAATAGTTGAATAAATTGGCAAAAACAAGTCACGAGAATTTATAGAAGAAAATAAAAGGTGAAAATTAATAGGGGTGATAAAATGATAAGCACTTTGAAAATTTCACTTTGGTAGTTCGAAAGGGAAGACTAAAGCGGTTTGGAAATGTAAAAGAATATAGATTGGGCGTGCAGACGTAGGATTTGGATTGAAGGAAAAAGGTAAGACTGAAGTTAGCATGAGCGAACGAAAAAAAAGAATCATCGTGAGTCACAACTCACAAAATTAACAAGAGAACGATCAAAACACGATAAACGAAGCTTTGGACGCATTGACTTTATAAGGAAATGAACAAAATGTTAATAGAAATTGGTTTGTCGGTGCAAAAATTAATATATCGCCAAAAATATGATTTATGACAATTTTTATTGCTAATAAATTAACATTGTGAATAACCATTTAAATTGAAATGACCGGATAAAATTGAACAGAAGCGAAAAATCAACAGGAAGATAAGTGAGATTTGCTTGACGAATTACCTAAACAAACAATGCTTACGTAAAAACAAACATATATATATATATATATATATATATATATATGTGTGTGTGTGTGTGTGTGTGTGTGTATATATAATCCTGACTTCCAGGCAATAAACGTAATTTTAAATGAACGACAAAAACTCAGCAATATATATATATATATATATATATATATATATCAAACGATCCAATCACGAGATATTAGTAAACAATACTAGTATAATATACGGTAACAAGAACCCCAACCATTTAAGAATTGTTGAAGCGATCTTCAGTGACCTAAGAAAACCGCAAATTAACAAGCAGCAAAGAATAGCAACATCATTACCGACCAGAAGAATATCATTGAAAGACTTTACAAGCAAAGAGAATGAACAGAACAAAGATATAATAAACAGACAGGACAAAGATTTAATAAACGAACAGGACAAAGCAGAATAAAAGCACTTTGCACACACAGAGAATTGTAAAACCTTGAAATATCCCTATATAAGCGCCGATGATGAGTAAAATCGAAATATAGCCTTCACAACGTACACCAACGACTTTCTTATTTATTTTAATAAATTGGATAATAAGTATAAAATTACTGTTAGAAATATTGAAAAGCTCAATTGTAAACTTTCAAAAGCTAAAAATTGGGTAGATTTTATCAAATATATATATATTTGTGTGTGTATATATATATATATATATATATATATAATATTGTTAACATATGGGCAGTTTCACTAGGTTTACCGAAGGAAATATTAGATGCATTGTTAAATGATCTCGTCGAGACTGAGAAAAATATGTAGGCAGGGGGAACTATGAAATATAGTCTACAAAAGTTTTTTCAGAAAATTTCGTTCTGATTATATTCTCCAACGAAATGAAATGTGTATCTTACAGGTAACTTTCCACAATGAAATAACTGTAAGAAAAACAAAGACCAACTGTGCAACATCCTAGTTGGACAAGGTAATAAATGATTTAAACAAGCTAAACTTCATTATAACTCGACAACGGCAATGTTTATACAGGTGCACATAATAAATAAACTGTTTCGATAACATCTAACGCAATAATAGACAAAATACTTCTTAAAGTGAAAAAGGCATGGTACAGAATTAAAATATCTCCATAAATTATAATAAAAAATTAAAACAAAATAGAGGATTCAAAGAACCCAAGTTGACAACTCAGATAAAATTAACATCGTTAATTGCATTATTTATGAGATCATGAACAATCTAATAACTGACTGCATTCAAATCACCAACATGTAATAATAAAATTTTTTCGGAACAATTAAATGGAATACATAGTAAAACAACTAACAGTTGATTTGATTGAATCAAAATATCTGACCTAATGTATAACAAAAACTGAATTAATTGTACAGTGTTGCAAATTAACCAATGTCAAGAATGAATCTCAAATCTATGTTTCCCATATGTTTTTACTTAAAAACAAAGAACTATAGCCATAAAAAAGTGACGCGTTAGTAATATTAGTAGAAAAATATGTGAGAACTTAAAAGGGCATTTGTAGAATATTTGTGGAGAGAGAAGTTGTAAATGATACATTAACTGTATCCACCAAATAATTACACGAGGGTGAAGAGCCAGTATAGTTCAACTTGAAACTCAGGCAATTAATAAAATTAAAATTTTTAAGATATAGCAGGATTCATGTGAGTGAAGATGATACAAATATAATGTAGGTTACAAAATCTGATAAAAACGAGAATTAAAAAACCCTAAATTAAATTTTCACTGTAAATAACGTATCGTAAACGTATAAATAAAAATTATTGTAAGCATAAAAATAAAATAAATATATGTATGTATGCCGCAAGTATTCTTATATGCCCTGGAGCATATTAAAAGACGACGGTTGATGAAAAATAAGGGACTAGATAAAATACAGGATGTCATTTGATTTTAACTAACAAAAATTACAACTTAACAAGCACAAAAACAGCTCTAGTATAAACTATTTAGAAAAATATCTCTTTAAAGAAGAAGCCATTAAAATCATAAATAAAATTTAACTAATAACTCAATGAAGTAGTCCGACACGATTGGCACGGCAATAAATTTGCAGTGTCTCGTCACTGAGGAATGCAAGCGAACTAATGTAATGTAACTCAATGTGCTGATAAAAATATGTATGAGTCAGCGATGGAATTGAATTCAATGCATTCGTTTAAAGAGCGCTCACTTTCATCACAATGAATTTGCCGTGAATGTAAACAACATATTCAACAAAGTTATTTGAAAATTTCAGAAACGAAAACTTGTTGAAAAACACTTCAAAGCCTATTTACTGAGATTTGATAGCATTGTTATTCCGGACTTATGCACAACCAAAAACAACTTTTCCAATCATAACATACGCAACCAAACTTATCCAATCTATGCAAAACACTTCTTATTACACGTTAGTCAAACTACTGTATATAAATGAACTGTACACAGAAAAAAAATATGAACGAACGTAACAAATTTCATATATAAATAGAGAAATGCAGATACAACTGATACTCGTGCTGGAATGTTCAAGAATGGAACTGAAATGATACATTTTTACACTTTAAATATGTTGGAAAGTAAGATGCATGCAATACTTTCACAAAATTTATAGAACAAGAGCACATCAAATTAAAATCATTTGACGAATTTTATCACATTACAGATATTTCAGATTTTTCAATTGATAAGTATTTTTAAAAGCAAATCAAGAGCAGATTTGCAACATGTGCCAACAATGGTGAATGATATGAAACAACAAATAAGTGTATGTATCAATTAATATCACGCGTTCCGTGTCTGGCATATATTGAAATAATTAACAATAAAAATAAATAAAAACACCTTAACAAATAAACTAACATTTTTTAGTTGACTAGCTATAAAAAACAATGAAACAAAATCCATGTACTGTCAGTCACTACATTAAATCGAACTGTTTTAGTTTGGTAAATATGGATCATGAATAAGATATTTAAAATATGACAATGGCACAAAATGCACAACAACAATGAAAACAACAACTATTTGCAACAACAAAATTAAATGGAATTCTTGTTTAAATGTTGAACCATTTAAAAAAAAATTAGTTGGTGTGTATTTGTGTGATTGGATCATAAAAAAATGGGGAGTCAAGATTTTGGTTGAGATGCAATGAAAAAAATTAAACGAAACGTGATAGAAACTAACAAGCATTGAAAGCAGTCAATGGAATGTTAAACAGGCTCAATAACATTAAAACTTTCTACATATTGTACGGACAAACAATTGACAAAATTTAAATGATGAAATTTTAATTTGATAATGAAGTGCAGTGTATATTAAAAACGATAATTTATGTAACAACCACGGACATACAACATGAAATGTTTCACTAACAAATAAATACTTATTTGATAACAATAGATTGATGAAACATGTTATGTACAATCACAAAAACATGGATGAAGACATAATAAGCTGGCAGCATTTTACATATGTTGTATATGTATTTGAACATTAGAAACAGTGTATGGGTAGGTTAGGGTTCTTTTGAGATCTCATGCTCTCTTGATGTTTCATGATCCTGATGGAGGAAAATTGCTGTGAAAGGAAGTTTTGTTGATGCTAGAGAAGTTGTTCCTACGCCTGTCAATGTGATTTTTGGAAAACTATGCAATGCTGCTTAATTTTGAGGGAATCAATTTACGAAATTAATGAAAAATTAGTTAATTACCTTGGCAAAGCAGCATTAGAACTTGAATCACATAATTTCTTATTACAATTATTATTGATGTTTTTGTTTATTACAACATTGTTGGCATTTTGAATGACTCTATGCTCAGGACTGGATGATGCAGACGAGCATTCCGGATGTGGCGGCACGTTATTTCCATTGTTGGGACCGAGGGAATGACTTCTCCTCTTCTCACTGTTCAAAACATTTGCTGAATGCGATTTCTTCTCATGGTCATGACTGTTTAGTCTGGAAAGAGGATATTGATTCTGTTGAGCTTTAAATTTATTGAAGCACCAGCCAAAGTTAGATGTTGAAAAGGGCCATTTTTTAGTGGAACCAGATCCTCCTGCATCTTGAAACAAATTATTTGAATTAATCGTTGCAATGCTTGGAGTTGAATCCGGTATGTACTGCATCAAAACGTCCAGACTCACATTTTCATTCTCAACATCCAGCATGGACAGCCTTTTGATGCCGGAGGTTGAACTCTGTTGAGCTTGCAACGATTTACGTAATGGTGGTTTTGTTTTCAAGACATTAGATAGAGTCAATTTGGACTTGTTAGGTTCCGAATATCTGGCAGCAGATGTTGAAGGATTCTCCAGTTGAGATGTTTGATAGCGTTTAGTTGTATACGTTGTTGCTGTGGTATCTGCACTAAGGTAATGCTTGCTGACAAATGCAGGTTGGCTGTTTTTAATCATCACCTCATATGGAGGATAGCTTTGATCCAATAAAGTTGTGGTGAAATTAGACAGACGGGCGGGTGAACTGGGACTTCTGGTATTGAATGTTGTTGACTTGCAAGCTTCCAAGTTGACAACGTTGTGATCTGACCTCAATGTAGAATGTTTCTGGTGAGCATCACTCCTCTCAATGGCGTTGTGAATTGAGTTGCATGCCAAGTTTACTGTCTTTGTTGGTGTTCCTTTTACTGCTTTATATTCTTTATTGGCTTTCAATGTATTGTAATTAACATCATTGTTATTAATTATATTTTCATAATCACTATCTCGCTGCATTATGGCAAGGACATCTGCATTGTTGTTGTTGCTGTTGTTGTTTGTGCAGGCTCTGCTGCTGTTGTTCATGCTGAACTCCTGTGTGCAACTTCTCTTCCAAGAAAAATCTTTATGAGTAAATTTTTCATTCAGCTTATCTCTTCCTGCCTCAATAAACTTTAAAAATTGAAATCCATGATATTTATCAGCAGAAGTGGACATGCTGCTTTTCAAACTGGCAACATTCTCATCTGAGTGTTGCTGTTGCAGGCTGAATTGTTGTTGGAAGATATGTTGTTGGTGTTGTTTGCAAGCTGCATCATCCACATCACTTTCTTCGTCACTAAACCCCAAAGAAGCAAAGATACTTGCCATCGTGAACGGAGCAGCTCTGGTAGCATGGTCATCGAGGTTGGCATTAGCTGATGACATATACTCATTTGTTTGAGCATTACTGCCAAATAAAGAACTTTCTGCCTTTTGTTCATCTTCTTTGCTGAAAACACTCTGAAGATCTTTTCGTTCTTGAAACATCACCTCATCTCCAGAGTCAACCATAGACAACCTTCGATTTTCCTCAAAATTCTGATTCTTTTTAACATTAGCGTTAATCTCAGTTTTGCTTGAATTTAATTTCTCCTGATCATAAACATTTTCTAACAGTTCCAGTTTGCCTTTGTTGATGGCAGCATCCATAGCCAGTGATCCACACATCAAATTATCTTCATCTGCAGCTTGTCGATCTCTACTGGTCGTTTGCAGTCTTCTGGAATGCAGTCCCTTCTCAAAGCAGCTCAGCTCACTTTGTGGCTGACTATCTTCTTTGCTTGGAGGTTTCAAAATGTTCCTCAGTTGGCAGTCAAGCAGATGCAACTGTGGATCTACGTGCAGCTGTTCAGAGTGCGGACCAGAAAAAGGTTTGTTGACAGCAGTCGGAGTGACAGGGACGTTCAAATTGACAAATGCATTGTTTAAATTGTTCAAGATGTTCTTCTCCTTTTGTGTCTTCACTCTTTCTGAATGATCACAGCAGCCATTGTTCTGCTTCAGTGTGTTGTTCTGATGATGATAACCATTGTTATTGATATTATTGTTATCAGCATGGGAGTGGGTTCCAGTTATGTTCATATGCTGCAAATATGCCATCTCGTTGTCTACCGGTGATTTTAAGGGCTCAGATTCGTGGTTGATGTTGTTGTTGATGTTGTTGATGATGTCATTGAAGTTAATGTTGGAATTGTTATTGACGTTGATATTCATCAGTGGTCTGTTCTCAAGGCATGTGAAGTTTATCTCCTCAACGTTCGTGTCCGTGGCAACATGCAATGGCGATCCACGATGACTAGTTTGAAATTTTTAATTCAAAAATAATTAATTAAATGTTGACATCATATAAAATGTTGATAACTAACTCAACGTTAATGTCGCCCTCCTTCACCGCTGCTTGCGTCGTGAATGAGATGTTTGATGTTGACATTTCAGTTGGTATTTTCTCCCAGTCAAACAAATCAGCATCAGATATGCCTTTCCTGTGCATGCACTGCATCAGCAAGCCCTGCAGAGCAGCGTAGTGAGGAGTATCAGTGTAGGTAAGACTCTGCAGATGATTCAGAAAGGCACGAAACTCCACAGGCAGATGCTTCAGAAATAATGTGTGGTCGTACTTCTCTTTCAAATTTCCAACCTGTTCCTTCTCTTTGATCTTCCTCCATGGCAGTGCTCCTGTTATGAACTCCACAATCATGTAGAAGAGAGACCACAAGTCATCATGTCGACCCATTTCCTAATGGTTTATTAAGACATTATTATTTTATAAGTTGAAAAATGTTTACTTTTCCTTTCCACTCCATGCGATTTATTACAAAAAGATAAAACAATGAAAGTTTATTCATGTGACCTAGTTCGACAAAGCAATTCATGAAATAACACACACAAATGCAAAAAAACCTTATTTTTATGAGCATTAACTGAAGCATATCTGACGGTTCCTCTGAACCCGGCTGCAGTTCTGGGTTGCCTCACCTCACCGTACTGATTAACATACTGTCGTGCCAGTCCATAGTCCAACATATATACTTTTCGGCAAGTATTTGACAATATACCCATGGCAAAATTTGACTGTAAAAATAAATGGAAGTAAAGGGTTTGAATGAATATTCATTAAAAACAGAATAAAAATCACAAACCGGTTTAATATCCCTATGAAGAAATCCAACAGAATGAATGGCTTCAATTGCATACAAGATTTGTAAACTGATCCTTAATGTGCTGCTTAGTGTCAAGCAACCTTTTGGCTGACTCCTCCTCAGTTCTGCTAAATTTTTACCCTGCAACGACATGACGACATAATTGAATCTTTCATTCCTACCACAGCATATGAAAGCACAGACATGTTCTTTACCTTAATATTTATATGTTAATGTTAAACTAAAATAGTCTTGATATTTTTCATTATTCAAAACTTTATAGTATAAATATTTGAATTAAAAAGAACTATTTCTATGAAATTGATAAAAAATGAAAACAAATTTTATTTAATTGATAAAAATTTATCTGTCATTGATGTGTTAGTTAATCAATGAAGCACAAGAAGCAACTAAATTCATTAGTGTGGTTCAAAAAAACAAAGTAAAAAGAAATTAATTTAACCCCACCTTGTAACTTTTTCAAAACAGCTACCTCCATTTTTAAAACCTGCTTTGACTGTTTTGCTGACTCTAATTTCAATGCCACTCTTTCCTTTGTTGTTAAATCTTCACCTTCATATATTTCACCAAATCCCCCGCCACCAATTTTTTTTATCTGCAAAACAAATGCAATGCAAAAGTCAGTGTTTGCTTTATGTTTATTTTTTCCATTTATTTACCATTTGTCATCTTAATCACACCATGAACACATTTCTTACATTTGAATGTGCCTTCCACCTTTTTCAGTGACCCCCTCACACCACTACATCTCTTATGCACCCACTTCTGACATCCTATACACAATACCTAGTTAGCCTTCACTCTCCTGTCACATACCCCACAGGGGTCTATTTTACTTATCACTCGCTCCCCACCTTCCCCACTCACCATTACCTTCATCTTACCAACCCTTTTAACCCTTTCTTTTCAATAACACTTTTCCACCTGTCAAATTTTAACTGCAATTCTTCCATGCTATTAGCCATCAAGACTAAATCATCTGCATACAAAATCTCAAATAACAACCCCTCCTTTATGTTTCCACACACAACATCCATCACAATTGCAAAAAAAAATTAATAAGCATCTTCATAAGCTATTAATAAATTAATTACTAAACACAAGTTATTAATTTTGCATAACTATAAAAACTAACTATTGTATAATTATAATTTTGTGGTGGCAATTTTTATTTATTTATTGATTTTTTGAAAAATTTCATGTAAATATCATTTAATTTTTTTAATGAATAATTAGTTGATGTGAAATGTAATGGGCATGACATTTTGATTTTACAAAAAGATGCCACAGTAGGTACAATTAATTTTCAATTTTTAAGTTATTTAGTAAAGAAAAAATTAAGAAATAGTAAAATTTCTTAAAACTTGAATAAAAAAATTAATAAATGATTCAATCAAATCCAATGCATTTTTTACATTCGTTGTATTGAAAAAAAAATTCTAAACTAAAACAGGCAATATAATTGTAAAGCAATAAAAAAACTTTTAAAATGTTAGAAAAACGGCAACTAACAACTTTCCATTTGTCTTTGATTAACTGACCAACTGACAGCAAGTCCTCTATTTGGGCAGACATGGATTTCAATTTAGAGAGGATTTTTAAAAGTTTTTCAAGTTTAAAATTCCAGCTACACAAATAATAATTGATAATATGAAGTATCACGCACCAAGCTAATGATCATTCGACATTTGTAGAATTGTTAAGTATTGCTTATTTTAACAATTAAATAAATAATTGATCTTTATTTATCTTCATGAGCAGCCAGCCGCCATGTATGTTTTTGTAAATGAGGCTGCGGTAGGAAAAACGAATAAATTAATTTTAAAGAATCAAATTTGTTAATTTAATAAGATTTTGATATAAATAATGCTTCACGACAAACCCTAAAATTTCATCAAATTACAAGTAGCAATTAAAATTAAATTATACTACTTTTGATTTAAAGCG